>NW_028301615.1:17372575-17675606 GCF_987345545.1 Pholcus phalangioides | reverse complement strand
TTTATCAACGTTGATGATGATCGTAATAAATGTAATGATGTATTATATGATTGATATATATATAATTATCTACAGGATAAATTTAATGCACTAATAAGTTCATAACTTACTGCTTTTCTAAGCAAGATTTTATCTGCTTATAGATAATCTATATATATAAAATTTATTTTCTGTGTGTGACCAAAATATGCAAAAAATTTTGCATATATATATATATATTTATATATATATATATATATATATATATATATATATATATATATATATATATATATATATATATATATATATATATATATTTTGGTATATATGCAAAAAATTTTGCATATATACCAATCTACTTTAGATAGACTACTTTAAAAGTTCTTCAGAACTGGGAAAATGCTCGAAATGGGCGAAAAACTATCTGGCAACAATGGTATCTGGGCCTCAACAATCACTTTCCGAATGTTTACTTTGGTTACCGTGACTCCCTAGCAATACGTTTTAGACGAGCATATGCCTTTACAATAGTTTGTCACTTCTTTAATGACACCGGTATTATGTATGATAGTTCAAGCCTTTATAATGGTTTGTCATTTTATCAATCCTCCCAGCAATTGAAGAGAGCCTGGGTAGCGCCGGGTATTATAGCTAGTAGTAAAATAAAGGCAAACTGTACATTTATTTCAAATCCTTAGTTATTCAACTTAGCTAATTAAAAAAACTACTCCAATTAATCAAATTGCTGTATTATTTCAATCAAAATATGCTAATAGAACCAACTGGCATCCATTTATGAAAACAAAAAATCAATTCAATACACGTTTTTATGTGGATTGAACCATAAATGGTTAAGTTTCTAATGTGTGCTTTGTTTGAGAAAAGTTTTATATCCGGTCCTCAAGGGTGACGTTATACTAAGGTCTGACTACTACTACTAAACCACACATGCGTCTCGTCCATATTCCTCTGTGGAACTTCTAACGAATTAGTACATGTTGAATGTGCGTGTCTGTGTTGTGAACCTAACGTCGTTTGTCTCCGTGTAATACTTGTCATAGTGTCATATATTGATCTACCATCAATTTTTGTAACCAAAGTGTAATGATTGAATAACTGTATAACTGTATCGTTGTAAGCCTGTTGCTCTCTGTGGTGAGACATTTTAACGGGGAAATCTCTCGGCTCGCATTCGCACCTCAAAGTTGGGAGCCACAAAAAACCAACTTCAGCCGACCACCGCTGTGGAGACGGTGGGGTTCGAACCCGCGAATCCGTCACTATGACCACTCGACCACCAAGCAAGCGAGGTCCGACTGTACTTCGCAAACGCACCTTTCTCTTTCATGCGAGTTTGTGTGTATACGCGCTTTCACACAAATCCCTCCAATTTCTTTAACCCTGTACAGCCGGACATGTGTTGCACACGCCAAAATATGGCCCAAATGCAGTCAAAGCCGGACGTGCAATCACCGGCAAAAAAAAACCTCGAATTATCATTTGTTCGACTTATTGGAAATTCCAATTTTCAATATTTCCAATATTTTTTTAATATAATAGCCGTGCCATTTTGAATATCGTGTGAGTAAAAGCTGTTGAACTACTGAACACGAAGAAGTGAAGAAATTAGGAAAGATGAATTACTGTAATGCCTAATAAGAATATTGAAAAAACACAAAACATGGACGTACTTATTATGCAAATACAAAGGGCACAACAGACAAAATGCCCAACGAGGTGGCTGAAAAAAAAAAGCCACATAAGATTTGGATATCAAATATATATGTATATCAAAAATGCAGCAACCCAATAAAAGCAATTAAGACCCAATAATTATAATAGTTATGATAAGATATAAATATAATGCCCATTAAATGATTATGGTCTCATAAATGAGAGATAATAGTTGCTTCATCTAAGTTTGGATAGCTTCTCGATTTATCCAAACATGCTTATCATATTTTTTTTAACGTGTCAATTGTATGAAAATTCATTGCCCCCCCCCGGTGGTAAGCTATTCCATTTATTCACAACCCTTATTAGAGGAAAAACTCCTGTGACACCACAACCTGGTCCATTACCGATCGATGCTATTGTCCCCTGGTCGAAACAGTGACTGACGATGTATAACTGACTCTAATACTTCATGGTCCATTTTATCCATCCCATTTAAAATTTTAAACACTTCGATCACATCCCCCCGACATCTGTACTCTTACAATGAAAACATTTTCAAAAGATCAAGTCTCTCTTCATAGGTTAAACCTCGTGTGCCATCAAGAGCACCCCCTACCCCGACCAAGTCAATGTCCTTCAGTAAGTACGGTCATTGATCATTTTTTGTCACACCACGGTCATTTTCTGCACACGAGGGGGGCTAATTAGACCGGGACCTACAATTTATTGCTGATTCCGAACGGCAGGCTTGTTTTTTAAACGCATCGAGAGGTTGGTGCGCTTACCTCTCGATGGGGGACTCCCTGCGGTAGCAATTTTTGCTGCTGTCAAGCCGCCGTTTTTTGTTGTACCTGTGTGTCAGGAAAGTTTTCTGACAAGGAAGAACCGGGTATCGAACTCGCGACACCTCTAAACATCCTTTGGTACTTTATGCGAGCATCTTATCGACCTGCGCTACCGCTACCAGTCCCTCAGTAAGTACGTTCTCCGAAAACCTGACGACATACTCCAATCCCGGACGAACTAATCCCCGGAAAAGGATCGTTTTAGGAGAACGCGTAGCGACATTTTTGAGAATGTGAAACTGAGCATTCTGTCTATTCGTTTTCTTTCTTTTTTTACCACCGCTGAACAATGTTCAGAAAACCTAAGCCACTCGTCAATGAGAATACTCAGATCGGTGATCCGAGTTGCACATACTGAACAATAACCCCGTTCAATTAAAACACGGGTGAGTATAGACGTATGCACAATATTTGTATGAGTTGAACTTACGAATAACGAGGGAGCAAAATTATTCTCTATAAAATAATTCAGTAGTTTTTTTTGTTCCCGCTCGGTCCATTCTCGCACGAATTATGTATGTTATTGTTTTTTCAAGTGTTGATACGGTTTCGAGAACGATGACACGAGAAACAACGAGAATTGGATTTTTTTCCATTTTATGGATAATTTTTTTTTCTTTCAAATCTTAAGCTTACACTTCGAAATTTTTGAAAAATTTACGCTCAAACGAAATTTCTACTGACGTTTGAACACCGAGTTCACTCGCCGATATCACTACAGATATAATTTCAATGTTATGCACAATAAGGGTATAATTTTAAGTATCAGTGGTTATCTAGATCAGTGGTTCTCAACCGGTGGCCATATGTCCCCCAGTGGTACTGGGATACTTCAGGGGGGCCACAGAAGAAAATGGAGAAAGGCGCCATGACAGGTGGTTTGGAGGGCTGCAGAGAGCTGAGAAGAAAAATTAAGGTGACTGTTCACTTACAGAATCTAACAAAACCACCCATAAAACCCAGGGCCGTCTTAGGGTATGGACCCACCTGTGCCTCACGCTTACATTTTGCAGCAGGATCCCTAGGATGGGGTTTTTTTTTGCAGGCCCTCAGCTACATTTTGCACAGCCCCCTTCTCTATATTAAATTATAGTGTGAAAAACAAAAAATTATGAAAACCATATCAGGCCCCGGGCTGCAGTTCTGTCAGTCCCACTCTTGTGAGGGGTCATGCCCGGAGGTCTCATGTCCATAAGTGGATCCTACCTTATGATATTTTGTATATAGTACAATAAATTTTGAAAATAAGTAGGAAATATGTAGGCTGCTTATTTCCAGCTAACTATGAGACTACCATAGCATCACTTTGCCTAGGGAGCCGATGATGTTGAGACAACCCTGAATAGAACTCGGACTAGCGGGGAGCTCAATAAATTCTAGGCCAGTGGTCTGAAGGCCAATCTTATTTGCAAAATTTTCGTTCAGTATAAATTCACTGAAAAAATCAATTTAATACGTATAAAGGATCTTGATTCTAGATGAGGGTCGTAAACTCTGGGTAAGACGGGGGGGGGGGGGCACGAGAAAAAAATATGGTTCCAAGGGGGCCACGGGCAAAAAAAGGTTAAGAAACACTGATCTAGATAATTTAATAATAACAGAAATCACGCCATTACGTTATGATGTAATAAATTTTTTTGAAACGCTTATCAGTTGTAAAAAGAGTACAGGAAATAGTTTATATCAATGCACACGTATATGAGCAGTTGAAGAAATTTTAGAAGCTCAATAATAGTTCACAGGCAATGCGTTTATATTTAAAACTGTTTGAAAGCACAGAGTTTTTCTTTTTGGATTTACCAATTACAAGCAGGGGTAATCTATGACTGTCTGTGGCATTTGCACAGACCATAGCAGTGATCTGATCTTTTTGGACCTTAAACCCTGGGGCTACTTTTTCCGTATATTTCTTTAGACGATGATGGATAACGGAAACTGACGGTTAAACGAGTGATGGTTAATCGAAGTTTTACTGTACCTGTGTAAAAATTCAGAATTAATGGAAGAGATCTCAGAGAAATAACGAAAGAAATAATCTCAGAATTAATGAAAGAAGTAATCCCAGAATAAATGAAATGAATATTTCAAGAATTGATGAAAATTCATTATTAATAAAAAAAATATAATTTACGAATCTGTCAAAGCCTTCATTAGTTTTAGGCCCCCCTTGTTCAAACACCTTTTTTTTTAGCAGATTACACCCTCATACGAAACATGTTCTTCCTTTAAATTTTAGTCGCTTATTTTATTGTTTCAAATGAGCGATCTCTCGTTCATGGTGTTGTCTCACGTATGCGCGTGGGATATTTTTATAATATTTTTATAATCTGTAAGCTAAAAAATGGATTAAATCTAAGAAATAGTTGGCAAGTAGTGATGTCTTTTGATATTAGTTAGCATTTAAAATGATTAATAACTTCAAACATTTTATATTAGGACTTTTTTTTATACTTGCTTCCCATTTTGTTATATTGCAGTTGTATTGGTAATAAAGACGTCCATGTTTTCCAAAAACTACACCTAATTCAAATGGGATAAAAGCCAAGATAATCAAAAGTTATTAGAAAGTGCAGAAGATAATTGAAGTTTATGTGACTCGAGTTAGCTTTCAATCAGCCTGATGAAAATGAACTAACTTACGTGATTCGACTGAAATGCATCCGAGAAAAATATTCTCACTGTTATTTTTAATATTCATAAATGATTTACGCAACTTAAACATTTTTATATGACAATATAATAACATTCGCCGATGGCACAGTACTACTTTACTCAGCTGACGATTTCCAATCTCTAACTAACTAAATCAATACTGATTTAATTAGAATTCGAAAGTGGTTTGTTTCTAACGACCTGCAGATAAACACATATCAAAAACTAAGTTTATAAATTTCTCTTCCCAAACTAACATTCATTTTAACCCTAATTTAATTTTTCATAATCAAATTTTACTATTAGTACTGATTGTAATTTTTCATGTCTTGAACAAGTTACTACAATTAAATACCTTGGCATATACATTGATCACAATCCTAAATGGAAGAGTCATGTTAAGTATTTGCAAAAAAAGACTACGGCTTGCCAACTAATAAATTTCATATCATCTCAAACCTTACTTAAATAAGCCTTTTTTACTAACTCTTTATTACTCCTTGTTTCACTCACTCGTAATATATGGTCTAACTGTTAGGGATTCTATCTTTCAACCCTTTCCCCTATAATCAGTCTCCATAAGAGAATAATTAGAATTATCATAAATGATTTTACTACACCCCATCAATACAACTTCATCAACATCTCGGTATACTTACATTACGTCAGTTATATTTCTATAAATCAATTTTCCTACTTTTCAAAGGTCAATTCTCCTCGCCTTTAAATACATCTCGATCCTCAAATAGACTAAATAATATGTATTCACTTCCGTTACCTCATAAAACACTATAAGAAACATTTTACTTATCTTATCCCAAAATTCTACAATACATTACCACCAGAAATCACACACAATATTAATTTATCATCCTTTAAATAATGTGTCAAACAATTCATATTCTCACTTGATGGTATAGAGAAATTTTTTTTTAATGTTTTTCTGTTTGTTCATATAACTCCTAAATAACATTTTTGAATTTATTTACGTGCTGCATCTAGTCGCGTTTTTGCCATGAATCTTATATATTTATCCAGTACTACAAGCTCAAAATTTTGTTTCCCATACTAATATTTTTACTAGTATTTACCAGAATGGGTCATTTTTTTTCACTTGACCACTTGGTAAATTTTTTTTCTCTATATTCTTCTCATTTTTTTGTACTTGTGTAATGATAATAAATTTGATTGGATTTGAAGTTACCTCATAAGCAAATGCAAAATTTATTCTTTTAAATGTTTAAATGGTTGAACGAAGCAAAGCCAAAATAAATATAGAACTACTAATGACAATCGAAAAGATAATTTCCGAAAGAATTCAGCAAAATGGTCATTACAGCGATTGCAAACTCGCAATTAAGAGCAAATAGCGCGCACTCTCTTCTGTTTGAGCAATGACGTCAGCTGGTGCTGACTACGGCGCGTCATGAAACAGCCCTTATAGCCCTCGAGAAAGATATTCACCTTGAATTATGTATTCCGCATTTTTAATTCCTCTCTGGAACGATAAATGAAATTTTGTTTAAATTCATATCATACCCAAAAATTTCGACCAAAAGTTAAAAAAAAAAATCGATTTAAGGAAAATTTTTTATACTAAAATGCTATTGAAGAACCTGGAGTGAAGAGAAAACGACTTTAAACAGATATGACTTCGCTCTTATCGAGTGTAGTTTCAAAAATCTTAATAATAATGACTGAATACGTAATACGTAGACCTTCCTTTTTCGAAACTAACGTGATATTGTTGAAATAAAAACAAGCGATCACATTTTTAACAACAATGATGAAATAAAATCATGTCGATAATGATGCGCAAAACGATTTTCGGGGCTCTCTCGCTCTTAAAAAATCTCCTCACGTGTTGTTTTAATGTCTCACCTACGTCAGAGCATCTATTCGCATACCAGATGCAGCATCCCGTTGCCATGACGACGGTGGGCGGGGTCTAGGGAAATCACTCGACCAATGAGAAGTAGGTTCGCGATGCTCCGCAGAATCCAATTGGGAGTTGGGGGAAACGAGCATCTTCTTTGTTTCTTTTATGTTTGAAGTAAACAATGATTTGGATGAGATCAATATTCTTCTCTGTTATTCGTACGAGCATTCTTCTCACTCGTGCGAGTGACGCTCGTGGGAATATTTCTACAGATATTTTTACGCAGCTAGATAATATTGTTTTTTTGCACATATAAAGAATACGGGGGAAAAAATAACTCGTTATACGATTTCTTTTTCCGATGATAAATATAATATTTCTTGAAATCAACGTAAAAAAAATTATTGGATTGATAGAATCGGAGTCGTATTTTAATTGGTTGACGCTTCAAGTACCTCCGAAATTACCTACGTGAAATCTCGAGTTTACGAACAAAAATTTCAAAAATCCATTTTTAAGATACATACTTGAAGCGAATCCCACTATCGGGGTACTTTTTTTTTAAGAAAAGGTAATTTTGAATGAAGCGCAGGCGGCGTTGGTTCGAATAGGGTATAAAACTAATAAGATAAATGTCATTTCAAGAACAATTTATATATTACCAATTACATATGTAAAAATAGTATATTTTCAATAGTCCTACTAGTAGTAATCCTACTTCTGCTAGACGTTGATCACTAAAAACAACTGCTCGCATCAATATGTTCTTCACATAGATTATTGCTGTGACATTGTTTTGAGCAATATGAACTAAATTTTTTTTTAAATACTGAGAAAACTTTCTGAGACATAATTTTATGCGTGAAAAAATACACATTTTCTTTTTTGTTAGAAATTCTTGCTTTTTTTTCAATTCATAATCATGTAAATCAAAAAGTTTCAAAAAATAATGCTTAGTTTTTGGTTTATTTCACAGCCGTGGCTGTTTAAAATACATTGGGAAAGTTTCATTGATATATATTTTGAAAACTGAGAAAACAAGTTGAAAAAAAAGCAAGAAAGATCATTAAGATTTCATTATCACGCTGTGATCATCGAAATTTGGAGATTGAAATTCCTAAATGAAACAATTTTGCATTCTAGAATAACTGCACTTGAAATCAGTCATCCAGTTGTAAAGCTCGGTAAGTGCCTACCAGATCATTTTACAGAAAATGAAAAAAAACACATTTGTAGATAATTTACGTGAACTATCTAAGACAATGGTCCGCGAAATATATCGCTAAATTCTTGAAGAAACTACATCAGCGTTTCCCAACCTATGGTCCGCGGACCACATCTAGTCTGCGACGATGGCATAGGTGGTCCACACAGACAGACTAGATAATTCAATTCTAGCTGAATGAAAAATTATTCATGTGTTGTAATTGATATTAATAATACCCATATGGGTCCTCATAAAAATTGTACCTTCGTACTTAGGTTCATCATACATTCACAAGGAAAATGCCGGATATTGCGATCCTACGTACACAGGACGTTACTAATTGTAGTCAAAAGATGCAATTTACAAGTTTGTTGGATACTGCAAAAATGTGTAAAGAGTGGGGGAAATAAAGGGCTGCGCGCGCTACAAATCGCAGTTAACAAAAATTTATTTGACGAAAAAAAAAACATTCAAATGACTAGATAACCATTTTTCATTGAAAAATGTAAGGGGAAACTGATTTCTTAAATACGGTAAAATACGCTATGCCGCTAATTGCCATCAAAAATATTGCCATAACTCCACAAATTCCCCTATTTTACTTGAAATCACTGAAAAATTGCGGGAAAAAACGTAAAACCTGACATATAATATGTATTATTTCCATGAATATTTGTATTTACAGCTATAAATTATCATAATAAGTTATGGAAACGCCGTTTACTCACGATTTTAAAGTAAACATTACAAATTTAAGAAAGCATCGTTGAAAAAAATGGGACAAGTGAATAAAGTAATTCGGAACTATTAAAAATACCGGAATGTCCTATAATACGGGACAGGAGCGGTCCGTCGAATTGTTTCAGACATGTTACTAGTCCTTGGGTTCAGAAAGGTTGAGAAACGCTGAGCTACACATGATTTAAGAAGCTGCGTTGGTGAGGGGTGAGAAAGATGCTTTTGAAATTTCTATTCATGTGGAAAAAAAACAACATCCAGCCGTGTTGGTAATAAAAATCAGCTGAGGAATTCAATGGAAGTTTTTTTGCAGCGCTTTTATATATCTCAGGAAATAGCGATGAAGCCAGCTTATCCGGGGGGTGTATTATTTTTTTTAAAGAAAAAACAGCCGATGTTCAACTACCCAAAAAATGGAACCGGGAACTTTATTTCGCATATCGGCGTAGCATAATTGCCCCAGGTCAGTGGTTTTCAACCTGTGGGCCATGTGCCCCTCTCCCCTTGTGGTGCTGGGATATTCTATGGAAAAGGGCCACAGCATAAAATCAAGTGAAGAGGGGAGCAATGACAGAGCTCGGGAGGGAGAACACAGAGAGCTGTGGAAAAAATATAGATGTGAAGAAATGATGCTTTTTCAAGTGAGGGAAAAAAATATGACCGCCACACTAAACGGTAAAACCGTTTTACCCGCATTTAACGCTGTTCTTTCTCGAATTTCCTCCGTTTTTCGAATTCGAATATCTCTGTGAATTTTGCACTTAGAAATATGGATTTTTGTTTTTGGCATTAGGAGAGGCAGGCCAACAACTTTTTAATTATAAGTTAGAGCACAGGGAGAACCGTATGAAAATTTCGATTTCTTATTTTGTTACACCTTGTATTTTCACTCTCAAAACTGGTACAGGGTAATTTTTGAACGCCTGTTGAGGATTTTTTAAATTGGAATCATACCTCTACGACGGACGGTTGATGAGATAAAGGCCGGGATAGCACTTACAGGACACCCTGTACAGCCTATTGCAACCTATATGATATGATATGATATGATATGATATGATATGATATGATATGATATGATATGATATGATATGATATGATATGATATGATATGAGATATTGGCGATGTAGTGAGTAGTAATTTGAGCTGCTTGCTGAAAATAGCTGGATTATAAGAGGGATTTTCCACTAATGGATATTTCGATTATTTTCTGTCATTTCGTAAATTCTAGAATTAACCCTCGGCGTTATGCGAATGAGCGACGACGCGTGTCTGACGCTATGCAAAAGAAATTCTTGAGCATAACACGTGTGATGATGTCCAAATTGAACAAAAAAAAAAACTGAAGGAATTAATCCCGCTCCTGGATAAAGGAAACCCTGGTTTTAAACGGTACAAGCCAAAAATATGGTCTAAAGCAGCGGTACTCAACCGGTGCTCCACGGAGCCCTTGGAGCTCCGCGGCCACTCGAGGAAAATATAAAAAACTGTAAATTTGAAAAAAAAAAATAATAATTATAAATGTTTTTGAATAATAAAAGTAAATCAGTGACTTTGATGAATAAATAAAAAATATGTTTACGGGCTTCGCCATAGACATTATTTTCCAGAAAGGGCTCCGCGAGTCAAAAAAGGTTGAGAATCGATGGTATAAAGGGGGAGCCAAAAAAAAAACCCTCCCTTAAGTAATACAGGATGTCAGACCCCGATATAACAAACTCTGGTCGAAAAATTGATAAATTCTTCGTTTACAATTTTTTTCTACTTTTGAGGTCCCTGTGCGTGTATTTGAGTCAATCTTAACCCAAATATTTCAATTTTCCTCAATTTAACGAATAAAAATGTTGGTTTTATCTATTCTTTAAATCAAGGTTCGACTGTACATATCTATCTTACGATGATCATCATCTCATCACATCTAGAAGATTTACTCGGGATGCGAAAAGCTATTCCCATAAGAAAAATAGAGAGAGAGAGAGGGGAACTATATTTTCTACTTCCCATTTATTTATTTCCCCTTTGAAAAAAGGACCCATACGAGTTTTCGCATTTAATGGCATTGGCTATTTCCTAAAATGGAGTATTCCCCCCCCCCCTCTCCTCTGTAAAAGAAAAAAAGAATGATCCTAGAAGAGAAAAGAGGGTGTTGAGCCTCGATTATGGAAGGTCAAATGGCCGCCGTCCTTTCTCTGATGTCCACCGAGAAAAAAACAAGAAAGTTCGGATAAAAGTTGGGGAAATTATAGGAGGACAGTCACCATGTCCACGGACAGAGAGGAGAAAGAGGACCGAAGAAATAAAAGTTAAATAAAGAAAATAGGGAGGGCCCCCCATCAGTGGAAGTGGACGATTTGTCAGAAGAAGGACAGTTTGTGCAACTGTCGCCAAACGTCTTCGGACAATCGAATTTACGTGACGGCCGACATCGCTCACCCCAGTGTTGTCCCTTCTCTCTCTTTACCCAATGACCGTTCACTCTCTTTTGTTATTTCCACCATAAGTGTGATGAACTTGGCAAAAGCGCATGTTAGGATTCAAAAAAAAAAAAAAAATCCATAACGAGAATATGCAAATTCCAAGATGGCATTTTAGATGGTATCGTGAGAGGCCATTTATTCCGACGGAATACATTCCGTAATAGCCATTTTATGTAAAGGATTCTTGTAAATCGAAACAATACGTCAAATGGTATGTATGGTTGGAACGGCATGTCCATCGTGGATAATTTCCAACAATGTTCCGGATATCGCATTATTTTCTTACATGGAATTGACCGGATAAATTGAATTCATTCGGAATAAATCTAGTGGATATTTTCCATTATTATAGCTTCGATATCCATTGTTGTCAACGTGGTATATATATATGTATATGAACAATGACTTATTATTTAAAAAAATGGCAAATTCTTTATACTGAATTTGTTGAGAAGATGAACAAATATATTAATTAAAATAATGAAAAAGGCACTTTTCATTAAAAAAAACATTCTTGAAATATAAACTTGGCCCTCTATGGTCCCGCGTACATTCAAATATACAGTACGTGGCAAATAAATGGTCGAAAAAAAACCTATCACACTAATTCCTTTTCTCACTTTTTTGGTATTTTAGAAAGCACATCTTTTAGCGACATTGCAGCACAAAGTACGGCTACACAGGGTGACTCAAAACTCAACGTACAAACTTTTAGGGGAGGTAAAAAAACACAAAAAATAAAAGAATCACATAGGAATCAGAATTAGGAATTCATAGGAATACAGAATCGCATAGGAATGTGTGACCGGAAACCCTAACCTGATCAGCTGGGGGGTAAAAGAAGATGCAGGAAAATGACAAACCAATAATGGGTGGAAAACCTCTTTATTTAGCGATGCTTTGCACAAGGACATTACGTGTACACGTTAAGTTTCACAACAAGTGCTCAAAGTTCTTACCATCGACAGTTGCCGGAGGGTGGATTTTCCCCCAAATTATGAGGCTTTTTGGATCACGTGATTTTTAAATGCATATTTTTGCATTTCTAAGTGAGTTCGTGTTCTTCATTTTTTACTTAGAATGCATATTTTTCTTTTCTCGTGGGTTCTTCAGTGCTTTTAATACGCATATTTGTTTTTTAATTTTTCGAGTATACTTTTCTTTTTATGCATATTTTTCATTTTTTAGGCAAACGTCAGCATTTTTGAATGCATACTTTTTCATTTCACTGATATTTTGCTCCATATGGAAAAGGATGTGTACAGATACATAATACAACCAATAAGCTGATCGGTTATATTCGAGCAAACGCAACCAATTAGCTTATTGGTTACATCTTTTAAGTTTATAAAAGTTTTATTAAATTTCTTTGATAAAGCTTTTATAGTGTAATCCCGGTCTTAGATGTATTTTCGGTATTTCCCGACTCAGTCTCAGCGAAACACGACTGATGATTTTACGATGTTTACTTGAAATACTTAATATTATTATTAATTATTATATTATAATTGTTATTTTTATTTACAATTATTATTATAATTGTTTTAATATTAATTACTGGTATTCATGATGCGTGAAAAGAACAATTTTTCAGAAAGGCCATTGTAACTGAAAAATCGTTCCGCACAAAAATCATTTGAGCATTTCAGTTCATGCTTACCAAGGCTTTCTAACCATTCTTTTTCTAGACCATTGTTTAAAAGTTGGTCAATTTGTAGAAATTTCCTTCTTCAGCTATCGTTGTTGAAAAATAATTGTCCCATAAATCATTATTAAATATTTATTGTTTAAGCGATCGTTGTTGCAAAAATCATCGTCGCATAAATCATTGTTAAAAATTTATTGTTTAAGAAATAATTGTTGGATAATTCATTGTTTTGGAGATGATTGTTATGAAATTTATTATTTTGATGATAATTGTTTTTAAATTCTTTGTTTAGGAGATCACTGCTGATAATTTATTGTTTGAATGGTCCTTGTTGATAGTTGTTTTGTCTAACTCATGTTCATTGTTAATTTTTTTTTGTACATGTTCATTGTTGATATCTTTTTGTCTTGTACGGGTTCATTGTTGATATCTTTTTGTCTTGTACAGGTTCATTGTTGATATCTTTTTGTCTTGTACAGGTTTATTGTTGATATCTTTTTGTCTTGTACATGTTCATTGTTGATATATTTTTGTCTTGTACAGGTTCATTGTTGATATATTTTTGTCTTGTACAGGTTCATTGTTGATATCTTTTTGTCTTGTACAGGTTCATTGTTGAAACTATTGCATCAGTGATCACTGTTGAAGGACCATCGTTTCAACGACCATTGTTGAAAGTTCGTCGTTTCGACCACCATTGTTGATAGTTCACTGTTTCAGCGGCCATTCTTGGATTTTATGCTGTTCTGTTATCAAACACAATCACATTTTATCTACATGGTTGCTGAGAATTTATCGTTTCGGAGATCATTAATGAAAATGAATTGTTTGAAAATCATTGTTTGAACGCGTGTTTTATTCATTTGCACCAGAATTTCAAGTTTTTTTAAAATTTATTCGTATCTATTCTTTTATTTTTATTGCTAATTTATTATTTTCTCATTAAAAAATTCTTTCCTACAATAGCCCAAAAACCATTAAGAATATTTCTCTTTCTCAGCCATTGTTTGAAAATTGCTAAATATCTTCCATTGTTGAAAATAGGTTGTTTAATAAAGCAATATTTTTTGAATCGATTTTTCCCTTGACGCGTTGCTGTTCTTTTTTTTTCGATAGAGCCTTATTGTAAATCGATTATTTCTGCAAGCAACTGTTGTGAATCCATTGTTTCCTACCGCGTTGAAAACTTATTTTTCGTAATAAAATTATATAAATAAAAATTTATATCCGCGTTATTTTTACCTATTTTCTAATGTTACTTGAGCCATCGCGCCCATGACCACTTAATAATGGGCACCACGTTAACAGAAATTACGCATTCAAATCAATTGTTGATGTAAGCAATGGACGGGAAATCCAAGCATATTGTGGGAACGAACGTCGTCGAATCCGTGGAAAAAGACTTCTCGCACGTTTCACACTTGCTGTTGGTGCCGTGCCCTCCAAGATCATGATCACGATAAGGAATCATAATTATGATTCGGCTCGTTCCCGTTCATGCCTCGAACTCCACTTTGTGGAGCCTCCATTCACGTGTACAGACGTTGTCAAAGCGTTTGATCCGTCATTCGTGTGAGTCCCGTCGGGACGGGGGTTGGGGGAATCCCACAGAACTATATGCAGTAAAACCTCCTCCAACGGCCACATTTTGTCGGAACCGAACGCGTCCCATAGACAGGTAATCTCTGAACAACGATTTCTGAATAACGGCCACTTTGGACATGGCGTCTGAAAAAAATAAATGTGCACATCACTATGAGAAAAATAATTTTAAGCGAATTTTTGATAGATTTTATTCCCCCAGCACTCTATGGGGGGGGGGGGGAATTATGTGCGCTTCTTGTTCCTGGTCCGACGTTGAGAAACATAGTATTTTGCTAGACCACCAATTTATATTTAGGCCTGCTTATGTATTTTTCTTGAAAATTATGGCCATAGATTTCATTGTCATGGGGGTCTTCTCTGTACCCGAGACCCTCCCTCATACAGTCGGACCATGAGAAAAGTCGGCTCCAGGTTGCAGTAACTGAGAGGAATGTGTACGAGGTGCATGTACGGTCAAGTAGTACTAGTAACTGAGAGGATTTCGCTGTAAACGAGTACAGGGTGTTCAACAAAGCGGCACCCTATGATTTTAAAATGAAATAACTCGGAAATGGTGATCGATACAAGAACAAAACAAGTGGCATGTTTATTTTGAAAGCCGTAAAAATCGGATGCAGTTACAAATGTTGCCGACAGGCGGCGCCGCACACCAAAATCGCAGAACGCAGTCCGAGAAATAGGCTATAAAATGCCCTTCGCGAGCAATTGCAATCACATGCATTCACATGACAAATGCTCACCTTCCGCAGCGCAGAAATGACACAAACGAAGAATGCAATTCTCAGTCACCCTCTTTAGTGTCTCAACGGAAATGGACGCAAATTCCTGACAGATAAAATCTTGAAGCTCGCCCATTGATGCGGGAAACAGTGTCCTTCGATATACACCATAGAAAGTTGTCGCAGCGGGAGAGATCGGGTTAGTATGGAGACAAATCCATACCTATGACATGAATGTCGCTCTCCACTTGTTATTACAAGATATACAGAAGACTGGATGATGTGAAGATAACTTCACAACATCCAGTCTTCTGTATATCTTGTAAATCCATACCTGTTGGGGAAAATGTGGAATAGTTAAAAAAGCAATGACTGTATTTCCGAAGTGTCCCTCAAGAGAGGCAAAAAACCGTTGCGTTACGGTGTGGTTGGGACCCCATCTTGCATGAGCCACGAAGTGCTTCGTCGATCCTCCAACTCAAGCGACAAATTGTTCAGTGACGTACCCTTCAGTAGCAGGGTTATCCGGAAAAAAAATAGTAATTTGAAGAGTAATTTTACTCCTGCCCAAAATATTAAGGGGCATTTTTTTATGAAAAACAGGGAAATAACGCTGCTTAAAAAAAATCACGCAAACTTTCAAATAGTATTTTCACTCCTTCACGAAATTCGGAGGAGTAAAATTGAATCTTGATGCGCGAATCACGAATCTAGATGTGTATTGGCGAACGCAGTTCAGTAGTGATCGTTTGCGCTGCGAAAGGTGCGCATTTTGAATCGATTGTAATATGATTGTAAGTTGCAACGACTGCTTGTGAGAGACAGTTTATAGTTTATTTCTTGGACTCCGTACAGGAGCTTTAGCGTGTAACGTCGCCTGTCGGCAACATTTACAACTAATTTTAAAACTCTTTCATCAGATTTTTAAAGGCTTTCAAAATAAATATACCACTTGTTCCCATCCTTCTATCGATCACCGTTTCCGAGTTATTTCATTTTAAAGTCAGGGAGGCTTTTGTGGAGCACCCTGTACATTCAAGTGCATACCAACTTACGCAGAAGAGGAAGGAGGGCATAACCGTATGATCCGACGATAACATAACTCATTATGAGCTCTAATCCTCAGAATACAAAAATAATGCGCATGTTGTCCCAAGACGACGTCGTTCAGTTGACGTATCAGTTGGCACGATCAGCCGCCACGTGCCACTGGTGTTCCCACGTGCACAGTATGGGGGGGGGGGTAGTTCGCATCATAACTGTACACGCATTTGGATCTCCCCGCCTCCCCTCAACGAGGATGATGACATCAAACGCGAGTGAGATTCCCACGATCAAATTCGAGGGGAGGGGGGGGGGGGCTTATCCGTATAGAATTTCTTGATCATACAGCAATAAGATACAGATGTGGCACTTCTTTTTCTCCCTTTTATGACCATGTAAAATCATCAGCTTGAATTACCAAATAAGTCCGACAAATGTTTTTCAACATGATTTCGTCGGTAACAAATGAAATAATGGGTTTTTTTTTCCTTCCATAGAAATATAAAAAAAAAATACGTCTAAATACAGGGTGATTCAGAAGGAACTTTAGGAGGTGATAGTACACACCAATACAAACAATTGTGATCAAAGTGCATAGTCTAACATGAAACGCAAACTCGTTAAAACGACATTCCTGTTGAAATTTATCGGAAGAAAAAGAACACCATGCATCATGGCCCCAACATCCTCGAGCGGGGCCCCAGCTGGGATCTTTTGCAGCCCCCTCCCCCGGTCAGACTTTTCACGGGCCTCTTCTGTAGTTAATTTATAGCGTGAAAAAGCAAAAAATCATGAGAACTGTCCCGCGCCTCAGGGCTAAAGCCCTATCAGCCCCCCTCCCTTTTTGTGGGGGTCATGCCATGCATGCGCAAATGTAACCTGGGGAAGGAGACGAGACCGTATGCATCCGTTCTGGCAGTCCTTGTACGACCTGCATCAGACCGGGAAGTAAGAAAGTATCGGATCCCGTTTCGCACAGCTGCCGATGCAAATGTTTTCGGATTTGGCAACCGCCTGTGAGAAAAAAACGCTCACCGTGCATTCGTGCTGCTTCTGTGGTACTTCCGTTTGCAGCTCCGTAAATGAAATGCATGTCTGCTCTTTTTCCAGTTTTACTAAAGTGCGACATTACCCCGTACGTTGCAACTGTTAGAACGGTTGCACACCGGAATAACGTCTCAGTCCGCGCCTCTTATTCACTGTGACACAGATTTTCATGCGGTTTCATCTTTTTTTTCTTCCCCAGGTTAAATTTGGAAACATGGTGTTCTTTTTCTTCCGATAAATTTCAACATGAATGCCGTTTTAACGTTTGCGGAGTGGCCGTTTCGAAACTCGCTAGCACGTTTGCGTTTCACATTAGACCGTACATTCTTTGATGACAATTGTTTGTATTGGTGTGTACTATCCAAAACCTCTTAAAGTTTTTCCTCATCTTTTCTGAATCACCCTCTATAATGATAAATATTAAGAATTATTTTATAGAATAGAGTTCTTAATATTCTTTGGGAAGTTCCTTGGAAAGTTTTCGGGGGTGGGGGGGGGGGGATCCTTGAGCTTCAGTGAGTTAAGACAGGACCTCAGATATGAGATTGTGCGGGGTCTGGTTCCCCGGGCACTGACTTGCAAGGGCATTAAAAGAAGGGCGCCGAAAATTATACTTGCCTGGGCAAAAGAGCCGATTTTTGTTGGTTGTGGCCGTGTGGTTAAGAACCCCTGTTTTATAGGCAACGTCTGGTTTCCGCGTCAGTACGGGCGGGCATTTGCCCTTCTTTATTTTGGGGACAAAAATTTGATGAACATCTATATTACCGACTAACCGAAAATACCTGTCATTCTTATCACAGGTGAGGCCCCAATTCTTGCTTTGCCCAGGGTTCTCTCGTTTTAAAGTCGGGTCCTGTCTATCGCTACGCTCATAATGGAACAAAGAGGTGTAAGAATTTCGACTAGGAAGAAAAAAACCGCTCCCTCTGCTGCATAAGTTTGTATGCACTTGAATGTACAGGTACAGGGTGTTCCACAAAAGCCTCTCTGATTTCAAAATGAAATAACTCCGAAACGGTGATCGATAGGAAGAGATGTCCGAACATAGTGAAAGAGTGGGGGGGGGGGGAGAGTATAGAAAATGTCTGCAGGGGTCCTGAAATGTAAGGTGTGATGATGTAAGGTGTGTGAAGAAAACGCACCAATCAAGCACTTAGTGAAATCAGCAGGTCGAGATGAAAACAAACATGTTTGTTCAAGTCACGCACCTCGTTGAGTGGCCTCTTCCTTTCTTTTGTATCGCTCCTCGAGTATGTGCGGTGTACAATAAAACAATACAACTGTTTTTGTTGCTAGTCTTTATTATATGCACTCCCGTAACTCTTGGTCGCTCAACCATGGGCGCGGCTTTAGGCGTAACGTAAGGTAACAAAGCTTCATCTCGGGATGAATCCCCCCCCCTCCTAGTTTCTTTTGTTATTTTACACTATAAGTCTACTTATGCTCCCCCCTCCTACATCTAGAGCAAGGGCCCCTAGAATGGGATCTGAGCTGGGGACCCCCAAGCCAGACTTCTCACGGACCGTTCTATAGTGAATTTATAGCATTAAAAAACTTATCATTGCCCGCCCAAGAGTTAGTCCTGTCAGCCCTCACACTTGGGGGAGACCGTGAATCTATACTTCAAAGACACTCGAGAAAAATACTTGCTTGGGGACCCAGCCCGGGTCTAGGATGTGTAGAGAACTTTTTTGTGGTGCCCATGACTAAATTAAACGCTTTTTTGCTTGATCTTTTCGTCGCAGTGGTTGGGGAGCAAGGAGGGAAGGGGGATGCTGTGGTATTTTATAGGACATGGTTTCCTTCCTCAGGGCCGTCTTAAGCCCGGGCCAATTGATTTTTCTGTGGCCTACCCAGCAAATTCTTGACCATTTCACATTTTTGTGAGGCCCTTCCTTCGCTTGAGGCCACCCAGGTGGACCCATACGATAAGACGGCCAGGGCCGTCTTAAGAGTATCATGGACCCCCGGTCCGATTGGTTTTTCTGAGGCCCTAGCAAACAACTTGTCGAAAATTTCAACCAGATCTCATTTTTGTGAGGCCCCCGGGTGGGCCCATGCGTTAAGACGACACTGAAGACAGCCCTGGCTTTCCCGGGAAAAATTATTAAATTCTCCTTCACACACGATACTCGAGCACCCCCGATTAAAACATTAATTCCGCACTTGAACAAAGACCGGACCATATTGATGGCCATAGCATTATATAACTACTGCAGCGTTAATAGCCCCAAGGGTCGTTCGTTCTTTTCCTGACAACCCAAAACTCTGGTCAGTTTTATCGTCAAAGCAATTTTTTTCCTACAAATTAATGCCCACGGAAAGTTATAATGTTGTGTATATTTTTTTAATGGTTTTTTTTTTTCCAACAGTATTCACGATCATGTGTTGAATTCATTCAACGGGTGGTGCTGCCACCTATTTTCCCAACTCACAGAGAGAAATGGACTTGATGTGAAATCAGATCCAAAACCCGTGCATAGGCGTCGGAACCTGGGTGTCAGAAACACCGACATGAAGAAGACATTGGGGGGGGGGGGGGGGGTGAGAGTTGCAAATTGTCCCGTACATACGGAACTCAAGAGCGTGCGCAGGAGATGGAGGGTGTGTTGCACTGTTCTTTCAGCTTTCCTACAAAATTTATTGGGGAACTCAAATGGGGCCTCAGCCACTAGGTTCCGGTGCCTACGTTGGGGGTTGAGGATGTTCAGCCCCCCTCGCCTCTGTAAATATTTGCGAGAAAATGAGCCCCCCCCCCTCTCCAATAATGAAAGAATACTTATACAATGCATCGCAGCACCAACCACCCCCCCCCCCAAACTAGAGACGAATTTGTGATTATGTCACCCGCGTGCTATAGAATCATCGTGCCACCCTTTGCACCCATTCTGGTTTAACTCTCTTGACCATTCACTTGCTGAAATTTTCCGTTATATATAGTAGTTGCCGTCTTTCAATCCCGCTCCCCCCCTCTTCTCTCGATTTGCTTTTGCCCAGGATCTGCCTTAATAAGTATTTTGCGGCCCACTAAAACGGGGTTTTCCATTCCCTCAGTGTGCATGAACACCCTGATGCACGCCCGGTTTACACTGGCATTTCATGGTCATGAATATATATATAAACGCTTCCCACTGCCTAGTGGAAAAATTTAAAGTGTGTGTTCCCTCCGCCCCCCCCCCCACATTGTGGAGCAGGGCAACTACTAAACCAGACATGAACCTCGTCCGTATTTCTCAGAGGAAATTCTAACGAATTGGTACATGCCGGAATGTGCGTGTACATGTTACGAATCCAACGTGAAGTTTGTTTCTGTGTACTGTTTGTTATGTGTAGTGCTGCCATCTGCCATCACCTGGAGTAGGGTTACTAGGCTGAGATATTTTGCGGGTTCACAGGCCAGACGTTCACGTTTTATTCTTTAGCGAATTTATATCGTGAAAAAAAAATTATGAGTCGTCTCGGGAACCGAAGCTGGAGCTCCTGTCAGTCCCACCATTGTGGGAGGCATGTCCATACGTTGTTCAACTCAAAGGTTGTGGGGGGGGGGGGGCTGTGTTTCAGCTATGCAAGAATGCTTTATGCCTCCCTCATGTAATTTTTAATAATTTCATAAGATTTTACACCCCACTCGTCCAACACCCGGGACATAAGATCCACCCCGACACAAGGTCGTAGCGGGGGGGGCGCTTGGGGTTCTGTCCTCACCCCCCCCCCGAAATGAGAGAAAATGACTGAAAAAAAAGGGAAAGATAGCCAAATCTATTGTTCCACCCCTTTGGTTCCCCCCCCCCTCCGAACGAAATTTCTGGCTATGGGCATGCACCAGCATCCTTCTCTTGTCTTGGTGAGGAGGGAGGGTTCTATGAAAAATCCTAGCCAAGAGGGTATATGTTGGAATCATTGAATCGCCCCATGCAAGACTTTTCTCGCCCCCCCCCCCACCGTCAAGGGCGTAACGAGGGGAGGGGGAACTTGGGGGTCTGGTCCCCCCCCCCCCCCGAAATGTGAGAAAATGACCGAAAAAAGGGAAAAAGATGGCCAAATCCATTGTTCTGTCACGAAATGAAAGTGGTCCCCCCCGAACGAAATTTCTGGCTACGCCCCTGCCCGCCGTAGTAAATTTATAGCATGGAAAAACAAAAAAATGATGAGAATATGCCCTTACGCCGCGCCAGTGCTGGAACCCTGTCAGCCAGGAGGCAAACATATTTGCAGGGACCAAGCAGGGCTGTCTTAAGAGCATCAATCCAAGTGATTTTTCTGAGGCCCTATTTGGCAAATTCTCGAAAATTTCAGCCTGTTCTCATTTTTGTGAGGCCCTAGGCTCAAGTGGGCCCATGCATTAAGACGGTACTGGGACCAATTAGGCTATAGCTCACCCCGTTAAAAAGTCTCACCAGAGAGAGCAACAGGCCTTTACAATTACAAATATTCAATAATTACACACAATTTGAAGTATAGATGACTTGCACTGAAAAATCCGACACAACATTAGCCACACACTCAGACTGTTATGTGCGCATAAGACTCTGCCACGAAGCTGGGCTGGAAGAGATGAGGGGTAAGTCCGGTGGCAGAGCCCCTACCGCCGTTCATTCATTCCACCCTATAGCTCAAGGTGGCACACAAAAATTATGGCAAAAAAATTAGATTAGAATGCAATGCAACAAGGAAGACCAAACTTGAAGTTTTTGGGGAATGGGTGAAATTTGAAAAAAATAGCATTTACTAATAAAATTCAGCCTTTAGCAACAGAATTCAGCAGATTCATTTACTGGATTCATTTGTCTGCTTGCAAGAAGTGAATGACTTTCTCACAAAAACAAGGACAAAAACAAAGGGACAGTCAAAAATTACGGCATCTTTTGACAGGAACATAATCTTATGTACACTTTATTTATAATTTGATTCATTTACACCAGTGTCATATATTCGTCCGTTTTCATGATATAGTACGTACGTCTAGTTTATTTTTTAATATTCTCAGTCAATAATTGAAAAATGATTAAATTGTAATTTTACTCTCGAATTCCCCTTCATCCCCCAGTAGTTCTGCTCTAATACAATATCCGTAAATATTGCTGTTATTTATACATACACATTTCTTTTTTCCCTGGGCTCATCATATTCGCTCGAGAAGAGAATATGGGAAATAGATCTTCGAAATACAGGAAAACACGGGTCATTGCCAAAATGATGCCGAAAGTAAGCATAGTTGCCAACTGGTGATAAAATCACAGAAAAGTCGCCAATCACAAGAAATGAAGTGCCACTTCAAATTGCATTGAATTAAAAGAAAAGACAAATTAATGTGCGAGATTCTTGCTGATAGTCGTAATTAATTTCTGATGTAAAGATAATTTTAATCCTTGATTTGAAGAATAAAATAATTCAAGTTGGCTTCGTTGGAAAAACTGGGACTTTTTTGCAAAAAAGTCGGGACAACCAACAAAGACATAAAAAACAGGGACTGTCTTGGAACGTATGTTCACTCTATTTTTCCCGCTCTGAAATCGGAATTTTTGATTAGTCGGCCTAAAGATAACTCGAAGTTTTTTGTTGGCCGCTGCACATTCGACTTATGGAGATTTGACGGTTTATAATACTGAAATTTTCAAATTAATTACGGCAACATTTGAAACACTCATACAAGCAAAACGGCCAAGAAATAAAGGAGCCAAAACCATCTTTTTTTTTTTCTTTTTTTTCTATTTTAAGAAACATATTATATTGTGAAAAGATGTGATATGTTTACAATATTTTACATTCATCAGAGACATGTTGACTGCTAAGAAAAAACCTGACAGTCAGGAACAAGGAGATATGAAACAAAATGTACATCGAGTAAATTTTCTGGCCACAACTCGCATTTGCCTGCCTCTCTTTCTATATATACACACACAAATGAAATGAATTTGATCACTCATTTTCTCTCTCTCTCAGATAACTGGAATTTAAAATTATTTAAGTATTGCGGGGAAAAATACCTAACATTTTTAGGGATACATAATTTGAACTTATATCGCAATGGCTTTGCGGATAAATTCTTTCAGCTGTTTTTTCAAGAGCAGAAAAAGAAAGTTATACAGAGATAATGCATTTGTCAAAATTGGGGTAAAATATGTCAAATCATTTGATACATGATGATCCGTAAAATTCACTTTCCGGCATGAAAACGTAATTTTAAAGAGCAGCAGTAACAAATGCAAGTTACAGCAGAAAATATTGATGATAAATGCATGCAAGATTGGATGGGAACATTTGAACGCGTGAGAGATGTCAGAGCCTCCTCTTCCTCCAACAGTGTGGATGATATCTTAAGACTTCCGTGAAAAAAAAAATGTTTCATTTAGGAACATGGCACTCGCTCCTGAAATAAATAATGAAATAAGCATTAAGACATAATTAAAATATTAATTATACACAAACACAAAATTAAGGAAATAAAACATATGAGTCATCTGGTTGCAAAACACGCTAAGTGTAATTCAAATTTTTTTGCAGGATGTGAAAAAGAAACTTTTGTAGAGTGTATTTTCTGAGCTCTGAATGGTGGAAATTTAAAATTTTAACAGCATAACGTCAATATTTAAACATGCTCAAAAAATACACACTGCAAAAGTTTTTTTTCCACTTTTTGTGAGAAAATCCGCATGACACTTAACAAGTTTTGCAAAACACTGGACGACTCGTATAAAATCAGAAAAGCCTTCCCCTTCAAAAAATCTCAACACAGTTGAGTAACACAGACCTTACACCTTCATTAACTTAATGAAACACTTATACACTTTCAGACCTTACATACATCCATTTCACTCTCACTTAAGTTTATCTTTTTAATTTTAAAAATTGGTGGCAGCACTTGGGCATACATAATACTACTATGTTCAAAAGTTCCGAGCCTTATTTTATTGCAAAAGGATAAATACAGATAAAACCTGTTTATTTGGTGTTTCCTTCAAAGTAAGTATCCTTTGGAATTATACATTTTTGCCATTGCTCATGCAAACCTTCGTCGCTACTTTCTGGACCTCTCAGAAATTGTGAATCATTGCCCTCCTTAAGCAAATTCTTTATTCAAGAAAAAAGGGAAAATGGGGCAAGATCAGGGGAATAAGCTGGTTGTGAAAGTATCAGAAAGATGTTTTAACAGATAATTTGACACCAGAAGGTACCTGTGAGCTGTCGCATTATCATGATGAAGCACCCAAAACTTCCCACACAGATCCAGATCTGGTGTCTTGCAGGCCACCGAATAATGCAGATATTTAAAAACTTGCAGGTCCCTCCTGGAGCCAGATTACCTGTTGAAACATCACATTCTGATACTTCCACAACCAGCTTATTCATCTGATCTTGCCCCACATGTGACTTTTTCCCTTTTGGCTCGGATAAAGAATTTGCGTAAGGGGCAACTATTCTCAGGTTATAAAGTGCAGCGACAAAAATTTAACAAAAAAAAAAAAGCTTGCAATCTGTATTTACATTTTTGTATGAATAATGGCAAAAATGCATAATTGCACAGGGTAGTTACTTCAAAAGAAACACCAAATAAACAGATTCTACCTGTATTCATTTATTAAAATAAGTTTCGGAACTTTTGAATGTAGTAGTATACTGGTGAAGTTTCTATATATTTGTTTTGTTTTTTCCATACATTTATTTTGTTTTCTATATATTTATGTTGTGTTATATATTACATTTGTATCAAATGTGCAATTTCAGAGAAAACCATAGCCAATCCATTTTTCATTGTCCAACTCATGCTCAGCCCAATGAATTACATAAGAATTGAATATTTTTGTTTTGGGTGAGGAAACTTTGTCAAAATTTGTTGTTTAGAGTACAGTAAAATTTCGATTAACTGTCAGTCATTTAACAACCAGTTTCTGTTATCCGCCATCATCTAAACAAATGTGGAAAAAACAGTCCCAGGTTTTAAGGTCCAAAAAGATCGGATCATTGCCTTGGTCTGTGCAAATGCCACTGGCAATCGTAGATTACCCCTGCTTGAAATTGGTAAATCCAAAAAACCATGTGTTTCCAAAAATTTAAATATGAACGCATTGTATGTGCCCCTATTATGTCCAAAAAAGTGCTTGGATGGACCAAACATTTTTTTCAGAATGGTACCACGTTTTCATGCCTCAAGTTAGAGCTCATATGGCCAAAAAGCAGTTGCCACAGGAAGCACTGCTGTTAATGGAAAATGCCCCGACACACCCCTCTTGTGAACTCAAAAGTGATGATGGCATAATAACATGCCACTTTCTCCCAGGAAATTAAACTCCATTTATCCAGCCTATGGACCAGGGAATAATTAAAATATGAAGTGACGTTACAGAAAAGCTTTTATTGAAGACTTGCTCTAATCTGATGATGCCATGACTGTCAAAGAATTTTTGAAGAGATACAACATAAAGGACGCTATTTTCAATGTCACCGCTGCCTGGTCTGACTTTATATTGAAGTTTATATTGATCATTTTGTGTAAAATTAAATACAATATGTATGTAATATTCACACTTTTAAAGAATTTTATTTTAATTTTCGTGCCAAGCCTGCAGTGAAATCACATTTGGGTACATAGTATTAAAAGATTTCTGTGTTACCCGTCTACTCAGTTATTCATCACAGCCCTGGTCCGGATGGTGACGGTTAATCGAAGTTTTACTGTAATTAGTTCTCAAGGGGAAAATTTACAAGCTGTGTGCTGTGACTTTTCATGTGTGTGTTGTTGTAGTGGTATGTTATAACGCGCTGCTTTGATAGTTTCTGGTGAATGCTAGCGGGTTTTGGTTTGATTAATCGAGTCTGATATTGTCAGGCTCTCTGAGGCCATCCAACCCTTAGTGCAAACTATCCCAAGATGGTCTCTCCGGGCAGCTAGAGGCCATGTCTGTCTGTATTGTATTGTGGTATATCAACACCCTCAGCAAACATTCACAGTACACTTTTCACACATTAGAGGGCATTGCCATACCATTACTTCCATCTTCATAGCATATTTTTCCTTTTCTGCATGAAGTATGCAACTCTACACTTTATTATTTTATTACTTTCACACTGAAGACTATGCACATCTCGAAAACGATTCTCACTATATTATAATTTAATTTAATATCTCTAATTCCATTAGCCTATAAGTTGAATTTCTTTCTGAACATCTTGGAGTCCTCAATACATCTTACAGTATAATCAACACTGTCATCACAGTGGTGTTTGGCTAATGTTGGTTTTCTGTGCAAGGTGCAAATGCGAGCCTATCTCCCCATTAAAATGTCTTGCCACAGAGAGCAACAGGCCTACAATGATACAACTATTCAATCACTTCACTAATAGTTAGAAAAATTGATGACAGATGGCAGCACACACTACACATAACAAGCATTACACAAAAACAAACTTCAGATTAAGTTCACAATACATACACACACATTCCAACACGTACGAATTCATTAGACATTCTGCAGAGGAATACGAACAAGGTGCATGCATAGTTTAGTAGTATAATCAAGCATGTCGTTACAACACATGTAATCAAGATCGATCAAAGTAATTCAAAATTCAAAACAATCATTATTTAAAAGAGAAAATCATTCAAACTCACTTTTGATTATGGAGTGCTCCAACATTCGGATAGTTTCCATAAATCATGGCCATCTTTTTTTTTCATCATCATCATCATCATAATGACGAATCTTAACTACATCTGAATAAATAAATAATACTCAACTGACATCAAACTGTACAATATCTGTCCTAGAACCTTGAAATTATATTATACGTAGATTATTTATATATGTACATTAAATATCCTATACAGTTGTCGAACTTCAGTAAGTCATCCGTCACAGTTTCCTGCATCTCGGGACAGCCTAAAACTGGTGCAAAGAACATTATCACTGCTCTTCCAAATTCAAGTATAAGTGTCTCTCCTTCAAAATCATTGTAAAAATGACACTAAAGTAATGTTGCTCAAAGTGTTCTTTGCGTCCGACATTCTAGGAGCTGAATTTTTAAAATAACCATGCAGAATGACCACTGTACACAAGTCGAAAATGGCACATATGAATTGAATTCACGATATCATAAAGAAAGATCTCTCTTGTACTCTCCTTCTATATATATATGTTATGAATAAATACTCCACAGATATATTCATCTAATTTTTATAGTAATGTAAATTCTTATAGTGAAGTCTATAGACGAGAATGTGTCTAGGAAATACAGACCCATAATGTTAAGATAAGTTACAAAAAATCTTCTTGGAAAATTTTTTTTTTTTTTTTTGCTCATAGAATTTGCCATATGTTTTTTTTTTTGGACGACTTTCTTATGTGCATAGATATTGAGAGAGTGACTACATTTTTTTTTTGCGACTCACAAATCACACTGATTAATTTACAAGTAGTACTGATTGTAATTTCTGCGCTAAAACTCATTGGTATTTTTTTTTGCATAGTATTAGTCAGTGTGTAACACCATTTTTCTTGCTTGCAACCATTCATCATTTCCTGTACAGTGTATACATAAAAACCAGCCCGATATTTCGAAAAAATTAGAGTATTCCCAAATGTTTAACTGGAAGTATCAGAGACTTTTTTTTGCATCAAAGGATCAAAGGCAACATGATGATCTTTGAGTGCTGTTTTTTTTTCTTTCTTATCATTCTTCTTTCTTTCTTTCTTTTTTTTTTTTTGGTATAGAGGGATCACAGGTGATGATGTGCATTGACTGTTCCAAGGTAAAATAATATATATTATCACAGACTTTAATGACTAAGTTGCTTGATATTTCGATGCTATGCTGATGATTTTATTCAGACCTGCCACAGCAACAGATGATTCGTGCTATCATCTCTTCCCGCTGATTCCCCGAGGCCATTATTCCTGAAGTCTTCGTATCCGTCGCCTCCACTGATGACCAACAGCTTGCAGCCGGCTGAAGTTGCTGTGGAAGAACGTCTACCAGCGGAGCAGCCCAATTCTTTACTCCTCGATGAGCGCTGGATTTTACCATCGGGAAGAATTGCAGGACCCATCTCGACGCATGTCAAAAAACGAACGTGGCCAGTGTGACCATGTGGCAAACCTGGAGAAAACAACAATGATAAGAATGTATGCATATCAAAATTTTTCAGTTACATGGTGTCAAGATAAAGTGGTGTCACAGTAAAGTGTCTCGATAATGTCACTTGATGTTCAAGAAAGAAAAGCCATCACATCCTCACGCATGTAACTAGCTCAGCGCAACTAGAACTCAAGCTGAATGGGGGAACTTCAAATCCCTCCTTTTTTTTAGAATAAGCCTTTCAAGGGAGCCATAAGGAAAAAGTCTGCCACGGGGTGCCAAGAAGGCATGCTTTGGCTCTGCACATCCCCATAGTTTCTTTTGACTTATACCAAGGGTCTTCAAACTTTCAGACATTGCGGGCAAAATTAAACAATGGTATTCTCTATAATTAAACCGGGTTTCCCAATATATATATATATATATATATATATATTATTTACTCTGAATTTATTTATTTCATTAAATTTGAATTTTTATTCATTTTGGATTAACTCCTTTTATTAATTAATTCTTTTTAATCCATTTATTTTTTTTATTGAATCTGAAATTTGTCCTGATAATTCTGAAATTTTTTTTTATTAATTTTAAATTTTCATTAATTATGAAATTATAAATATATTTCTTTTCTAAAATTCTTAATTTTTTTCATGAATTATTACTTTTAACAACTCTGCAACTACTCTTGACAATTCTGCAATTATTTCTTTCAGTAATTCTGTAACAATTTTTTCATTAATTATGAAATTATTTTTTCCTCACTAATTATAAAATTGTTTCTTCCATTAAGGGGTTTTTAGCATTTCTGTAAATTCTGTAATTCTGTATACTTTTTAGATGCTGAATTCGGTCTCTCAAAATATGTAGTCTATATGAAATCATAGGCTTCAAAAACTGTTTTGGCTTAGGCTCCCCCGAATTTGTTGCAATAGCCTTTTGAATATCAAATGCAGAGTATTACAGTTGAATCTGGAAAGTATTTCACAGTTCTAAATATTTCAGTACAGATTTACCAGTGGCTAGAGCCTTTTAACTTTTTTTTTTGGAATTCAATTGTTTTTGTAAAGTAGCTATTTGCTAAAAATTTTTGGCAGACCTCAGCAATAAGCTTGCATAAGTTTAAGACCCCCTGATTTATAACCTAAGAGGCAATGATGGTGAATTACAAGTGGCGTTGGAGCAGGAGATACTCAAGCACTCACAAAAGTTTATTGGGTGGGTCTGTGAGCACCCACTCAGTTGATTAAGAAATCAAGACAAGCACTCACAAGTTTGAAAAACTTCTGATGTCCCCAGGGAATCGCCATAGGGCAATGGACCAGGATTTAAGCCAATTTACAAGATTGTGGAATCATTGTGTCCAGAGGCGTTGACATGATCAAAACATTGAGGGGACCGGAAGTTGTAAGTTGTCCGGTATATACAAGACTCAAGTCCATGCACAGGAAAAAGAGTGCATGCATTGTATATATTCATTATTATTTATAGGGAATTCCAGCCTCCTAACAAAATTTATTGGAGGGGGGTGCCTTAAATAGCTTCATTCCTCCTCCCCCCAGGTTTTGCGTACCCATGATTGTGCCCATCATTTAGAAAGATCAATGGTTCTCAAAAACGAGAGAACCATTTCACTGGGTCATCTTAACAGCATCATGGACATCAGACTGTCAACCAAACAATATGCTGAGGTTTGCTATGCAAGCAGGGGCGACTGGAAACAATTCTCACCCATGTGAGACAATTTTTTGACACTTTTCTGGTGTATAAGCCACATTAGTGAAATGACACTGAGAACTTGTATATTTGTGTATGCCTCGTATTAATATTCTGAAAGATAACAATGGCAATTAATGTTATTCAAAGCACTGTGTGTGGGCTTATATTCCCAATTTCTCCACAAGCTACTTCATATTTAATACCTATGCAAGGGTCAGAGGCCCTTAATGTACCAAGAGGGTGTCAGGCTGCAGTCACGTGATCTCATACGTTCAGACTGCTCTGCATATGGCTCTCCTCTGAGATATTCCGAGAGAGGTCACGGGTGAGAGAATCTAAAGATGGAGTCCACAGCAAGTTATTAACAGGAACCACTGAGACCCATGAAAAACACACAGATGTGAAGTATTTAAGGAAATATTGCTGGTGAGAAAAGTATGACTACTTTCAGAATTCAGTAGTACAATTACATAAAATTCCCTCATTCGAGGGGGATGGGAGGGCACAAAAAAAGAAGGTCCAAAATTTATTTGTCGGAAATCTGGTGATTGATTTCTAGATTTACGTGAGTATAGAAACATTTATTAAAAAGAGGAGAACATCAAACAGCTTTAAAATAATTAAACTTCTAAAAACCTTGTGTAAAATATTGAAGATGGTAAAGATTTTGTAAAATGTTTGGAGTGAAACAAACGATTTCATCATTCAAAAAAATACTATAGGCTATATATTAATGCGTACCAGCGGTATTTGGCATGCTGTCCAACCTTGTTGTTTTTGACGTCAGATGCGGAAGAGGCAGAGTCAAAATCACACCGGCACTTGTACCAACCCATAGCAAATCTTTACATGCTAACATAGCAGTCACTCGCAAACATGCTGCCTTGTGTTGACGTATTATATCATCACAACCTTGATAGAAATATTGAAAACTATTAAGAGATGGTATTTTTTCTGCCCGGAATATACTGAGAAATTGAATTTTCTGGATGTTATGCCGAAACTAATATTTGGAAAGAAAATTGATTTGTCTCCTTCTGGAATCAAACCTGTCCCCTTGCATACAGGGCAAGTGTGCTAACCAATACACCAGAGACATAAGGAATTTAAATGTGTGTCTCTGGTGTATTGGTTAGCGCACTTGCCCGGTATGCGAGGGGGTCCCGGTCGGTTCGATTCCCAGAGGAGACAAATCACTTTTCTTTCCAAATATTAGTTTCGGCATAACATTTAGAAAGTTCAATTTCTCAATATTAAAAGTTGTTACAAAAATACATAGAGTGATATTGTTTTAGTTCTAGTTTATAGGAAATGAATGAATTAAACTGGAAATAACACCAGGAGATAAAAATGCATGAAAAGAAAACCACCACATGATAAATATTTCAAAAGATCTTAAATAAAGATTAATGAAGTGTAAGTAAGAAACTGAATAAGTATTAGATGTGAAATGTCTCGAAACTGCAGATGCTGCTTTACCTGAGAGCATTTTCGTGACAGCGGGTGCAACATTGACATCCATCAAAGCTTCATAAGTTGTAGCATGAAATAATCGAAGCACTGCGCTGTGCTGTAGAGCGACCCACACTCCTAAACCGGATGTAGCCATGCATAATACTGTTCTTGTGCTGTCGTTGCTGATTGTGAATGAATGCTAAAAAAATATAAATAAGTGATTGTTAATGTCAATGAACAGAGAAATTCATTTCTAATAACTTCAATGAATTATTATCTCATTTGTTTGTTAGGTTTTTTTAAAGTACTTCATTATTTTACCTTAAATGTTAATTTTATAACATAAAAATTTCTGTCAACCCTCCCCCCCCCCGATTTAATAATTTCCTTTATTTAAAAATAAAACTGTCAATCAATAAAACCTCATTCATTAAATTAATGTTCCCCAATGCATGCTATTTAGTCAGGTAACTGAAAGGTGTTTGTTGTTTTGTGCATGTGCACTCACTATCTTTTCCCGGGAAAAATAATACAACGGTTTTTTGCTAGTCTTCTTAAAGTATTCTTTTTTTCGGCAGGCATGCATTTTGGCACCCTCCTTATATTGTGAAAGAAAAGGTTAAAGGTTGTAATTAGTAACCTTTGATCCAGCGCCTGGGGCACTAGACCCACCTGCTCTACCCTAGTTGCTGTCCTGCATTGTACTCTAAATACAAAGACCATTTGACTGCTGAGTAGCATTGATAAATGTGGAATTTCCGTACAGTAAACAATCTCATATTTGCAATGTGCCAATTTGTAGCATATGGCAAATAGTAATGAATTTTCCCTTAAAGAAACCTATCGGAAAATATGTTCATTCGTAAAAAACCTTCAGAGAAAGAAATCGCAAGGTGAAAGAAATTACATACTTCTACTAGTAAATTTGAAGTGTTTACAACTTTGATCATGTTTTGGCAACCACACCACAACTTCCCAGCAACTGCTAACATTTTTGTAACTGGAGATGTGATGCAGCCCACATCAACTTGATCTGGATCATCACTACTCCAACCTCCATCTAGAAAAAAATCAGAAAAGTTTCCAATATGTTCACAAAACGCTAGAAAAATACCATAAACATTTGTTTTAATGAATAAGCAACAGACCTTTAAAAGCTTTGATAGCATTTGAAGCTTTGAGTTTGTTTCCAGTTGGTAATGTTATAAAATTCTCAATAGAAACTTCAAATGTTGGTATGTGTTTTCGTTTTTTTTTTTTTTTCATGACTCAAAATTATGCTAGGCACATACAAAGCTGTGGCGTGTAAATAGTCATGACATCTCTATCTAAATCTTTTTTCCGCCAGGTGAGTTTTCTGGGTAGGGCTTATTTTTACACAGTACAGCATTTAATTACAGTGCAACAAAAATCATCGATGAAGGCAAGGAAAAAACAACACTCAAATTCATGAATCCTTCCAATACTGGATTTGGAAATTATGGAATCAAAAAATTAGTAATTATTAGAAGGAAATATTCTTCAAGTATACAATCTCTGGATAATAGACAATTTCAGAACTATTCTTGCATCTGATTAACACTAAAAGGGCCGCCATTTCATTACACCTACAAGAACTGACACTGGTCAAAATGACCAGGTGTTGCTTTTCACTACATATTCCAAATTTTCATAAATTTTATTATATTTAAATGTACATACGAGTGTATATAGGTTAGCAATAAAATATGAAAATTATGAGATTTTTTTGAATAAAATTACCCAATTAAATTTCATTTTAAATTCCAAAAAATTCCTTGTAGTGCAACTAACAGAAAACATTGGTATTCTGAACATAATAACTACAGAGTTGGAATTTCACATCACACTTTTTACATTTTTCAATACCTGTATCACATTACAGATTAATTTTCCGCATACAGATTTCTTACCCCTCGATTGTTGTTGTTATTAGCTTGTTCTAGACTCTGCCACGAAGCTGGGCTGGAAGAGATCTCGGCAACGGGATAAGTCCAGTGGCAAAGTTCTGGCGTTCATTCATTCATGTTGTTATTAGCAAAATTCTGATTTCTCAACAAATAAGGTTGTCTAAGCTTTCTAGCTAATTTCAACAAAAAAGGAAATTTCAGTTTTTTATTTTTGGTTTTTTTTGTAAGTCGACCAAGCATTTATTGATGCCAAGTAGAGAATGTTGTATAAAATCAACACTGGCAAATGATTTATATTTGCACGGATCTCTTTCAAGCCATCTGATCAGCACCATACTTTGTTTTGTTGCAAAACTCAACGGTTTCAGGAAACTGTTCCTCACTTTGAGAATATATAGTTCAAAATTTCAATGAATTGAGCTTTATAGAAGAATATTTTGTTCTCGCTCTTATTCTAGAAAGCACACTCAATACGTAACGTCTTTGAGTTATCAAATGTGATTCTTTCAAGGGCGTAGCGAGGGGGGACTTGAGGGTATGCCCCCCCCCCCTAAATGTGAGAAAATTACCAAAAAAGGGGGAAAGATGGCCAAATCTATTGTTCTATCACTTTGGTTCCCCGAATGAAATATTCTGGCTACACCCCTGTATTCTTTTAAAGGGATCCTTGTTTTAAACTTCCCAACAAACTTCTCTTTGATATTTTATTATTACGCCTACTAAGGTAGCATTATTCTATTTCAATTTTTAAACAAGTATTGGTGAAGTAAAAATGTCATCAAGTGGTCACATTTCTAATCGCTTTCAGATAAGATTTGGTTATTCGCATTACTACATTTTTGGCCAAAATAGTAGTTTTATATTTCATCATTAGTCTGTCAGTAAGAACGGACCCATACTTTACGGGGGCAGATGGGGAGTTATGATCATTAAAATGGACAAACTGTTTATGATGTTTTAGGAAAGCCTCCACCCAATTAAGTAATTGTACGTTATTGAGGCCAAGGCAAGAGAGTTTAAGGAGAAGTTCATTATGGGGGAACTTTATCAAAGGCTTTAGAGAAATCTGGGAAAACAATATCAGTTTGTAGGTTTTTATCAATGGCTCCCGAGAGGTCATGGATGAAGAGGGTCAATTGAGAGATAGAGAGAGATTGTCTAAAGCTGTGTTGGTCGGGGAAAAAAGTTGATGAAGTCCAAGTGGATACAGATTTCTTTTGCTACAATATGTTCGAAAATTTAAAAATACCATTCCTTAATGTGTCTTATGGTATCTACTAAAATAAATGTATTATCATTTAGCATGCAATCCATGCTTTGTACGTATGTTTTGCAAACAAGTAGACAAAAAAAATTAGTATAACCATTAAGTATCCACACATAGGGAGTAAGCCTATAATTCAAGTTGTATTCACTGATTTCAGACTGAGAACAAGCACTGAACTGGGGGGGGGGGGGGGGGAGGATATCATTCCCTAAAATAATATCCAAGTAAAGAAGAGTGTTTCCTGTTTTAATATTAATAATTATCAAAATTGAAGCTGTATGGGCTCATTGAGAGTTGCATATTTAACTGGTTTGTTCTCTTATTTGGAATCCACTCAAAGAGTATATATATATATCTTTCTGTGGAGCTAACTGTAAAAAGGGATAAAATAAGGGAATTTGAGGCTAATAAATGATGTACATCATAGAAATTGGCTTATTTATACCCCCATCTCACATAAATCCAGCTAAATAGGCTCATTAATTATTTGTTCATTTTTTCCTCAGTAACCTCTTGTACATTGTCTGTCTGCATGTGTTTTTGAATAGGCAAATGTATTTTATTACGGATATGGAAATTATATGGGAATATTGTTACAGATATCAGGAGTTACAGTATATGGGGATATTGTTTGTAGTAGATAAGGATATGGAAAGTGTGGACCCCACATAGGGGATGACAGGGCACCAGCCTGAGATGTCCATGATTATTTTTTTGTTTTTTATGTTATAAACATATTACAGAGGAGTCAATGAAAAATCCTGGTCTAGATCTAGCTCTTAGCTCTTGGATATAGGGGTTCTGACAGGAGGTTTAGATACAGGAAGTTTCCTGTTTACACTGGCATATAAATAGCGGGCAAGATTTCAGTGTTTTTGGAGTAAAAAATGAACCCCCCTCCCCCAAGAAAATCCTGCCGGGATGTATCATCTACTTAATCATTGTGGCTAATATTTGTATTTATTTATCAGGTTTTTTATACATTGCAAAAGAATCATTTTAAATTACAATTAAAAATAACGGGTAAATAATTTTTTACACACACACAAAAACATATTTCTCATGAATAATAACAAGAACAAGGCTTACTGATGTCTTTCCTATAAATATGTATTTCACCATTTGACAATGCCACAAAAACTCTGTTGTCCAAATAACTATAATAAAAATTTAAAATGTATTAATCACTCGATTATTGAAACACCATTTCTTATGTCCTCTCAATTAAAATCATCACTGTAGAAGCAATTATTCAGAATAGCTTAAAAATAATTTAATTATTATGTAATAATATTTCAAATTTGATTAGGAAATCCAAATCAACTGTTACAATGGCATTAATTTGTGTGTGAGAATCTGCACTTACATGATACATTGGATTGATGCTGGATGTTGGATTTTTATCTTATTCTTCTTTGTTCGGATATTGTCATTGCAGTTGTATAGAAGAATGCTAAGAGAAGATAACAGTTGATAAACTAATTCGTATTCACATTTAATAGAAAACAATCAAAATGTAAAAAAGAATTCTTTGGGAGGAAAAAAAGCAAAAAGTTCTTTAAAAAAAATGAAAGAATTATCCAGGTATTTCATAACCTATTCGTTGATGTCGTGAAGTATCACCAATCTTTCAAATGGAATCGCTAAACGATTGGCCTATCTTTCAAACTTTAATAAAAGGTACAGATTAAAAATTTAAAATTTTTCAATACGACTGAGAAAATTATTTTCAAATCACAATTGGTTGAAGCATTCTTTATCAGACAAATTAAGAACTTTACAGCATATCTCCTCCATTGAAATTTTGTTTGAATACATTAAATTAAGTCCATATGAGAAGCTAGTCCAGATCAGGGCCCCAATTAGATGCTTGGTCAGCTGGAGCGCAAATGCATTTTAGTGCTTCCCTTGTAATGTTGAAGAGGAAAGGTAAAAGGGTGAAATTCGCACCTTTCTGGTCCATTGCCGGGGGACCAGATCCATCTGCTCCCTCCCAAGTTGTGGCCCTGGTCCAGGTCATCTGAATTTCCAAATATACACTAACAAGGGCTAAGTGAGCATCAAAAAGTACTTCGAGAACAGCTTAAAAATCAATCCAAACAGACACAGTCAAAAAATTATGGGATGAGATGAAGGTGTGGAAACAAATGAAAAACACCTGAATTTTGAAATACAATAGCTATAAAAACTAAAGTATCTCCTTGCTGCTGTAAGCAAAATCTGCTTGCTTTGATGCAAAATCAATGTTTCAAAAATATTTTATTGAAGTTTTTGATTTCATGTAGACGGAAATTTCAAAAGAAAAATATACTAAAAAAATTTTGTGCAACTAATACAGCTAGAAAATATTGTTTTCCTAGTACCTCAATAAAATCACTTCCATCAGCTGCTAAGTACATTCAAGCGCTGGGAGAGATTCTTGCAGAACAGCTACTGTTTCTCCCTTTCGTTAAATTTCTTTGCAAAATCAATATGATTTGATAATATGTTGAGAACTTTGAGGAGATACTCTTCAAGATCCATTCTGGATCAAGTAGAAACTGTTCTGCTCCTTCTGCAGACACTACTGGCCTTGGGATCAATGGCATAAACATTGCTTCAATGCACTGATTTCTGATTAAACTAGAATGAGACATTTTGAGCTGTTTTTCCGTTTTTTGTCTCTGAATTTTCAGAACTTCAAGATCTGATATTTGAAGGATTTGTGATGGTGTTGCTAACAATTTTTGATAAGATGTACAAGTAGAATACTAGTTCAAGGCATCAGATATTCCAAGGAGTTTGTATTTTATCAACACTAAAACGAATATTGTATTTGATTAGGAGACTGTTTCTGGTTGTTATGTTGTAATTGAATTGCTTTTCTATGATACAAAAACTCAATGATGTTTATTTGCTGTTACAGTGACCGATTGTTACAGCAAACTATCAGTTAGAAATTACTCTGAATATGGACTGAGTGGCGACTTAAGTGAGGGTGCAAGGGGTGTGGCACACACAGGCGGCAGGTTGTAATGGGCATCAGCTTTGGATTTAGTTAGACATCAAAATTTTTTAAATTTCTCCAATAGTAAAAGTTCAAAGGTATCAGTTATTTCAGCTGAACCTTGAAGACGGAGATGTTGAAAAAACGTGAAGGATCAGACAGAGCCTGGAACCGTTACATCAAAAGTAAGAATGTGCTCTGCCACAAGGGGCAAGTATGCATTTTGGTACCCTCACCCAATATTTTGTCTGGAATGGTCAAATGAAGACAAAGGACAAATTTGGCTTCTCAAATTGCTGGTTCCTGGAGCACCAGAAATGTCTTTGCAATAAATTTTTTAACAAAACTCACCTCATTATATACTCTTGACAAGATAAGTGTAAGTAATGATGGCTCATCAATAACAGCTATAATGTGGATAAAGTTATCTGGCATGATTAATTAACGATAAAATAATCCTGGACCAAAGAGTGAGACAGTTTCTTTTAAAGCCGGACATATGGTCACACACATTTTGTGCAGTTAATAATGGTGTGTGGCTTGGTACTGAAAAAATCAGGTTTATCCCAGGGTTCCTTAGCAAAAGATGCTAACAGGGCGTCTTTAGGGGGAGCATTCAAGGCTTTGCACCCAGGCGGCAGATAAGCTTGAGCCGCCCCTGACCAAGTGTCTGTATTGGTTGGTAAGTAAAACATAAAAATGCAAATGAAGCTCATTGTTTCATGAATTTCAGCTAAGATCTGCTGGCTTTTTGTGAAAGCCCCCCCCCCCCCCCAATTTCAAAATTTGATTGATTTCAATAAGCACATAACACATCGTCAATAAAAAAAATTGAATGGCTTTTGTATCACAGTGGTATTGAACATTTTTATAAGAATTTACTTATTTTTCTAATAGCTATCATTTCACAGCCTTTGCAATGAATACTTTGCACCATGAAATGTACAATTATATAAATTATATACTCACCATCCATCTTCAGTTCCAAGCCACATTGTAGGTTGCCTGTGATCCATGTCATCGGGTCCTTCTTCTCGAGGCAATGAACCCCCTCTTTGTTTCCTTCCCTCTTTTAGTTTATCATCGTCTATAAGTACAATATAATGTAACTAAGTTTGTTCTATTAATTTGAAATGTTATTTGTTAATAAAATAAACCTAGGCTGTATGAGAGATATAACCCGTGTAGTTAATTTAAAAACAGAAAGATTGGCTTACCAGGGGACTCACTTTCATCCTCATCATCACTGGAATCACTGAAACAAACAATAAAACAGTGAACGATCATATAAAAATCATTATTGCTGGAAAAGTTGAAGTTTGTATATGTTACATGCTGTTAGAGCAAGGAAACAGGGTAAGTTCAGGGTTTGATAAAGCAAAAAAAAGATTCCATTGATAGTGCTTTGTATGTCCCTTTACAAATGTACCATTGAACAAAAATATGCATGGATGTTTCCCACATTCAACATACGTCTGATACAGTTGCTTGAAAGTTGAACCATATGTGATCTAACACAATCACTACTATTTGATTGTGATCAATCACACTGTGCAAGCTATTGTTATAATATAATTATATAATTATCACAAAGGAGAGGAAGATATATATATATATTCATTTATTTATTTTAGCATTCTTTTAATTTGTTCAATTTTGATTAGGGTTATTCCAATATTGATTGAGTGTCAATTTATCAACCAGAACGGTTAAGAAAATTGAATCATTTCACTAAAACTTCTCTACGTAGGCCTTTGCACCAAACAAAACAAATATACTTGGATTGTTTTCATTCATGTCCAGAAAATTCACTGCCAGCAATCCATCCCAAGAAAAATTCATGGACCAACAATTCACTGAATGGAAAATTCATCACTGAAAAAATTTCACAAACAGTTTAACATGAGTGAATCAATGATCATGTGAGCAAGTGAACAAGTGAGTGAATGAATAAGAACAAATGATCGAGTGAATGAATGAGTGATTTTAATTTTAGAGCGATGGCTTTATTTAGCCAATTTCAGATAAGAAAACTTGCTGGATATGAAATTGAAGGAAACTGCAAAACCAGGCTGTAACTAGAGCTAGCTCGCTCTCACTCACTCACTCACTCTTTCAATCGGTCAGTCACTCACTCACTTGATCTTAAGGTGATCATTTACTCCCTAGGTCACTCATTCTGTCACTTGCTTACTCACTAGATCACTCAGTCTACCACTGTTGCTCACTATAGCACTCACTCATTAGATTACTTACTCTATCTTTAGATTGCTCACTTTGTCACTTGCTCACTCACTAGTTTGCTCAATCACCAATACTAACCACTCTGTCACTCACTCATCAACTACTATATCATCAACAGACTCACTCACTCTATCATTCCTTGCTCACTTACTGGCTCACTGACTCCTGTCGAACTGTTATCGGTGAATTTTATATAAACTGTTTTCATTAGTATTTGTCATTGAATATTTTGCCCTTGAATGAGTAATTTGTTTCTCATGTGACCCGCAATAATGTTTTTAGGCAAGAAACAGCCCACAAGCCAAAAAGTTTGTGCACCCATGGGTTAGCATATTGGAATGTTATATGTGTATGTTAAGTTATCATTTCATTTATACCTGTCCAACTCAATGTTGCCATTGTTGGTTGTCTGGCTATCACATTCTTCGTCACATTCTTCCACTTCTATGCTCACTCCCGTTAGATTGTCTGGCATCACTGGCCTCCACCTGCTCTTCTCTGAAAGACTGGAAATATTTTTTCGTCTATCAAATACTGCTTTATAATTTAACGTCCAAGAACAATTTGTATGTCCAACTGTGTCTCTTATTTCATAATGCTACGCCTAAGATGGGAGAACCAAATTCAGGTAATCTACTTTTAGGCGAGATCCTACTATTCAATTTGCTTTATATTCCCGCCAAAAACTTAATATACGTTTTTTGTCTTTAATTGGATTACAACCAATCTTTTGAATGCAAATACTATAACTTAACTGAACACTTAGGCATACGCGAAGGAGGGTTTTTGGTTCAGACACCCCCCCCCCCACTCCCAGCTAAGATCATGCAACCCCTGGGAAGAAAAAAAAATGTGAGCCCACCGAGAAAATCTTGTACATGCTAATGACCATACATGTACTTTGCAGACATTCCTCTCGGGAATTTCTAACAAATTGGTACATACAGAAGGTATTGCATGTTTATACGTATGCATGCCCCTTAAGGAATTTATGCTGTCAGAGTTATGCTTGTTTTGTGTTATACTGGTGAAGCCATTGGTTTCCCACATTATGAAATGAAAAATGGTAAATCTCTGAATATTTTCAGGATATGTACAGTCTGACCATGAAAAGATGGATGATGATCTTTTATGACCATCATCATGAAAAGAGAGGGTTCATTCTTCAGTAGGGAGAAATGAGGAAGGAAGAAAAACAATCCTCCAGTAGCAACCCTGGAGGCAGCTGTGGTAGTCAAGTGGTTATAATGACGAACTCACATTGCAAGGACCCAGTTTGGAAACCCCATCATTGCTATAGTGGTGGTTGGCTAAGTTTGTTTTCTGTGGTTCCTGACTTTGAGGAGCAAATGTGGGCCAATCTCTCTGCCAAAGTCTCACCACAGAGAGCAACAGGCCTACAACGATACAATTATTTAATCATTACATTTCACTCATAGTTAAAAAAACTGATGATAGATGGCAGCATACACTACACAGAAACCAACTTCACGACAGGTTATAGCAACACTTACACGCACATTCCAACATGTACCAATATGTTAGAAGTTCCTCAAAGGAATATGGACGAGGTGCATGTGTGGCTTAGTAGTAGTTGTACCCCTGGAGGATCCCCCCCCCCACTTCTCCCTATTGAAGAACGAACCCTCTCTTTTTGGGGGATAGAGATCATAAGTCAACTTTCTGTGGTCAGACAATAATTATCATTTTGAAGGTCTGCCTGCTCTTTGCAGACAGACTTGTCCAAATTTGAGATCTGCTCAGTACAAATTGAGCAATACAATTTGAATACAACTTGCAAATATCTTCACAAATAAAATGCTTCCATAATTTTTATTTTTAGGTCTTTCTAAGGAGAACCATAAGAATATACACTTACGCAGAAGCAGCTGCAGCAGGTATGGATGCAATGGTGAGAATACGTGAGTTGCAGACGCCATTGCAAGACATGACTGTTGGCTCAGGCTGTAAGCTGAGCACACAGACTTGTCCCACATAGCCGTCACTGTTACAAACCCACACGTCTCTCAGACCTTGCTGATTGAGCCCAAGGGTGGCAGCAGCGCAAGTGAACTTTGAAACAAAACAAAAAAAGGTTTCAGTTATACAATATACAATATATACATTTAAACAATTACACAAACAATAATTGCCGAAACAACACAACCATTGTTTTGGAAATAAATACCTGGAGTCCAGCTCTTGTTTTCCGGATAGGCAAAGGGTGCATAAACTCAGGAGGCGGCCTTCGGTCAGTACATAAAGCTAGTAAATGTAAAATTAAAAATTCACACGTTGAATTCTAAAGAACGTGCTATAATGAAACTAAAGATATTGCACTTCCATAATTTCCTAATTAAATATATGTTGTGCTTCAAAAACACAGGTTTTTTAAATATTATTATTATTGTCTCAATCATCTATATATATAAAATTGATTTTCTGTCTGTCTCTCTGTCTGTGTGTGTGTATGTTCTCTATACAAATCTACAATTTTTGACAGATCGTCGCCAAATTTTGCATATATACCAAATGGGACCCAACTTGAACGATAGGCTACTTTAAAATTCTGTCAGAGTAGGGCAAATGCCCCATAGGCGGAGATTGACTTGGAAGTCTGGGAGGGCGAGGTCATTATTGCTGGGGGGCACGATGATGATGATGTCAATTCATCTATACATATATACATTAGATCAGTCGACTCCACGTTTGACTCTATGGGGGAGCCCCCCCCACGGCCCCCCCCCCGTATCTCCGCCCGTGAAATGCCCCAAACGGGCAAAAAACTGTTGGGCAACAATGGTTTTTGGACCTCAACAATCACTTTCAGAACGTTTACTTTGGTTACCGTGGTTCCCTAGCAATGCATTTCAGATTTGCATATGGCTTTACAATGGTTTGTCACTTCTTCAATTGACTCTATGGGGGAGCCCCCCCCCCACGGCCCCCCCCCCGTATCTCCGCCCGTGAAATGCCCCAAACGGGCAAAAAACTGTTGGGCAACAATGGTTTTTGGACCTCAACAATCACTTTCAGAACGTTTACTTTGGTTACCGTGGTTCCCTAGCAATGCATTTCAGATTTGCATATGCCTTTACAATGGTTTGTCACTTCTTCAACAGTGCCAGAATATGAATAATAGTTTGTGCCTTTATAATGGTTTGCCACATTTTCAATACTCTCAGTAATGAGGCTTTTTGAATAGACGTCATAATCATCATCACTTTGAGTGTCAGGTAAAGGGTGATCCTCATAGAAATCAGTGTTAAAATTGCCGATTTTAGCGTATAAATGCGGAAATTTAGTGGGGTTTTCTGTCACATAAATAATTTTAAAAATTGTATTGAATTCTCGATTTTTGAAACATTGAGTTCTCTTAGAGATATCCGAAGCCCAAAAAATTGAATATGAAGTAATTAGCAGGACCTACTTTTGAGTTGGATATTCATGCAATAACACTTTTTATTTATATCTTCTCACGCTCGAAAATGAAAATGTGTCTTTATTGTCTTTAAATATTCAACTGCATAAATTCATATAGTTTAGGATGTTTTTTTAAATTAATTATGGGCCCATAAAACACATAGAAGAAATTCCACAGCTTTAATTAAGCATTTTTGGAAGCTGAAATAGGCAGAGATGGATAACTTGAAGTTCATGGGAGGGAAGGGAATCGAAATACTTAGTGCCCTTAAAAAAGGAGAAAAAATATTCATTTCTATGTTTCTTTAAATCTAAATTTGTTTCTTTCATGAGTCGCGTTGAAAGTCGCCATATTGGTTAACTTTGACACAGTTTGCATGTCCGTCAAAGAAAGAGGGAGATATCGCATGATCCAAAAAGCCTCATTGAAGAAAACCCGGGCAACGCCAGGTATTATAGCTAGTAACTCAATAAAATCTATTATAAAATTTCATTCTCACCTAATTTCTGCTTTGCTTCATTGAAAGCCGCTTCCCAAGTGGTTCGCTTTTCTGGGGAAGTGAACAGGATTGTCAAGTTTTCAACTCCTTCCCTGAGCATCAAATAAATAAATAAAACTCTTAATCAGTGCAATTTATCATGATACTAAATGCATTTTAAGCTCATTATCTTTGTAATAACACACCAACGCTCAATAATTCACATTCAACATACAGTGATACCCATGGGCGAATCTACGACTTTGCTGCCTGTGGGCTAAATAAACTTTCTTGCCCTTCATCCTTTCTAGTCTTGACCACTCATATCTCAAATTTACCACCCCAGCACCCTAGACTCAAACCCCCCCCCCCGCACCGCAAATATGCATTTCACAATTTTAATTTCAGATTCCTTATTGTGTATATGTATACAGGGTGATTCAGAAAAGATGGGAAAAACTTCAAGAGATGGTAATACAAAAAAAAAATGTGCTTGCGACTCTGTAAATGAAATGCATGTCTGCTTTTCTAGTATTACTTAAGTGCGCCATTATCTCATATGTTACAACGTATCTCATATGTTATTAGAACGCGGTTGCACGTTGGAATAACTTCACAGGGTTGGCGTCCGCGCCTTTTATTCACTGTGACGCAGATTTGCATACGGTTTCTTCTTCTTCTTCCCCAAGTTACATTTGTGTATCATAGTGTTCTTTTTCTACCGATAAATTTCAACAGGAATGCCGTTTTATCGCTTGCGGAGCGCCACAAATTAAAACAAATAACGCGCTAGCGTTTGCGTTTCATGTTAGAGACTATGCATTCTACGATGACAATTCTTTGTATTTAGGCTGACCATATTTCCTTGAGAGAAATACGGGAAATTGAGATTCCAAATACGGGACATCACCAATTTTCGCCAAAAATGACACCAAAATTAAACAAAGTTGCTAAATATTGCTGAAACTACAGAAGCATCACAATGGTGGAAAATGAAGCATTACTACAAATTGCAGGGGATTAAAATGAATTCCACAAAAAAACGTTTGCCAACATAAATGTAGGAGATTTGATATTCTTACTTTTATAGTTAGTTATAATTATATAATTTATGAGTTGAAAAATAATTTCAACCTTCGACTTCAACGAAGAATAAATTCTTTCGAATTCAAGTAGGCTTCGTTTAAAAAAATGGGAAAAACCGGGACACATTTGCCAAATGTCGGGACGGCCAGAAAAAAATAAAAATTACGGGACATATGATCACCTTATTTGTATTGTTGTGTAATATCACCTCTTAAAGTTTTTCCCATCTTTTCTGAATCACCCTGTGTATGAAATATCGTTGTTCGTTAGTTTCATATAAATTAATACATTTCCGGATACACCCATCATAGGAACACTCCAATATCTCTCTGAGATGGGAGGCGGGGTGTGTCCGGTCTTTCAACGTTCAATGTAAATATACATCTGTCCATAAGTCACTCTTTTGGTCACTCATATGCTTAAATAATTTTTTGGTCAATCTTTTGGTCATTCACTGATCTGGTCCCTCTAGGTCACTCCTTACACATTCTCAAGGTCACTGTTTCGGTTACTCCTAATAATATGACAATTTTTGCCATAATTATCATAATACAATTTATATTATGAAAACGCTGTGAATGTTTTACGACTTCAGTAATTATTACAAATCAAAAATTCAAATAAGCATAGTTGAAAAACAAGACAGATGTATAAAAAAAATCGAACAAAAATTACAGGTATGTCCCGTAATACGGGACACAAGTGGTCCGTCAAAGAGTTTCAGACTTTTACTGGTCCTGGTTTTCTGAAAGGTTGAGAAGCACTGACCCTAGAACATGTAAATAACCAAAAGATTGACTTAGACAGCGAGGGACCAGGCCAGTGAGCAACTGAAAGAGTGGCCGAGAAAGTTTACAAGCATGTGAGCGACCAAAAAACTGACTAGTGCGGGAAATTTGAGGAATAAGTGACCAAGAAAGCTAGAACAGAATGAGAGGAAGGCAACAAAATTTGTCTAGCACCCTACAAGCGGGAAATCCGCCTATGGGTATCCCCCTGCGAATTAATTTGTTTGATAGTCCCAAAATAACGCCAGCAGTCAGGAAAAGACGATTTTTGAAAAGGGTCGTGAATTTATTGGCGTAACTAATAAAGGTCTACAACGCTGTCGTAAAATGCAGTGTTTCTTCAAGGTGATCACAGAACCACAGAGCTACCGAAATATGTCTAATTCAAAACTTTCGATCGGACTTGATCAAGAAAACTCGTCCAAAAGAAAAGTCTTCTTCAAAGCGTTTTTAGAGTCTGCGTGTGAAGCCGGGACGTTGCGGACGTCGTACACGTCCACGATCCCGTCCGTGCGACCGACGAAGAACCAATTACCGTGAGGGAAGAACGCTATGCACGTGAACTTCTCGCGCGACTTCGACAACGACTTGTCGAGCAGCTCTTCCACCAGGTTCAGGGACAAGTCGAAGATCTTAATCTTCCGGGAAGTTACGGCCCCGAACAGCGTCGACGAGTTATTCGACCAGTCCACGTACAGCACCGGCTCCGCGGGGCGCATGATGAACACCCTGGAAGGATTTTCCTTGCTCGATTCCCACAGGCAAACGGTCGAATCGAAGCCGCAACTGACGAACACGTCGTCGACCAGAGGAGACCACTTCACCTCGTAGACCGGTCCGTGGTGCTTGCGGTGTAACCTGACGACCCTGCCGCTCAAGTCACACTGGGTGATCCGACCGGTCAGAGACCCGACGAGGCACGACTCTAGATCGACGAGAGATATGTCTAGGCTGAGGTAAGGAACGTTAACGATGTGGGAAACGTCCCCGATCAGGCCGCAACGCAAATGCCGGAGATACTTCTGACTGCGCACGTCACCTTCAAGGACTTGTCCGCGTGATTCCGATCCTGGAGACCAATGGTAGAACTTCCCGTCGGCAGAGATGCATATCAACACAGGCCTAAGGATGGATCCGGGAACGTTTCTAGTTGACGAAGCCCAACGGATCCTGTTTATGTCGCCATAAGGCTTATCCAAAGACTCGTAGTTATGGAAAAAGGGTTCGCCCTCCTCGCTGGAGATGTCGAACAAGGCCAAAAAACCACTCTTCATTCCTGCCGCCAACATGTACGGGCTATCCCTGGAAAATTCGAGACAAGTAACGACTGCCGGGGTGCGGAAGACGGCCTCTGGGACTTGGCTATGTCTGATATTCCAGCATATTATGCACCCTCGAGGTAACTCGCTTTCGTCTCGTGCCCTGAAGAACTCGGTATCTCTCTTCCTCGGAGTGACATCGAAGCCGGCCGCAAAGTAATGCGGATACGAAGGGTTGAAGCATATGCAGGTCACCGAGTGCTTCTTCTCACCGAACACGTGAGTAGTCACCGTCAGTAGATGCTTCAGATCGGGCGGTTCGAGATCGACTTTCTTCTCGGTGACTTTCTTTGGAGGCAAAACTTCATTGATATTCGATGGCCTGTTGCAGGCGGAAAGCAATTCCCCATAAGAATTCTGGTTCAGAGCCTCCTCGAACCGGAGCAGCACCTTCATGGATTCCTTCTCGTGGAAGTTCAGATACTTCATCAACGTCTCTTCCTTGAGATCGACGCCTTTGATGAGCGCCGTTGCACTATCGACTCCCTCGTCTCCGGAAGTAGTGTGTCCAGTTACCGTGTAGGTTTCGTACAGGCAATATTCGTCAATCATGCCCCCGCTCTCTTTCAGAACGGGCAAGTGACCGGTGCCGGTCTGTTTGTCGGCGTACTTCTTGCGCACGGTCTGGACCGACGCGTTCTTACGAGCGTCCGCGTCCTCGGAGTATTTGACCAACTTGGCTTCGTAGGCCGCATTTCTCTCCGCGGACCTCGCGTACCAGGACCATTCGGGCATCACGACCGTGTCCGGTTGATCGAAGTGTATTTCGGTGTCCATTTGGGTCAGAATGATCGTCTTCCTTGCGTACTCTATGGGGAACTTGGTCGACGGGGGTTCCAGTTCGAACTCCGCAAGTTCGGCCGTCTCGTCCAAGGAAGCGTCGAACTCGGGACCGGTCACTAGAATCGAGGCACCTCTGCCAGTCCCGATCAGAGATCGTCGGTCGGATTCCTCTTCGGTCGGAGAAGTCAGTAGTTCCCAGTAAGGCACGAGTTCTTCAATTTCGTCCGCCCATTTCTTGTGGTAACTTCTGATGTCCTTTACTTTGACCTCCCGCGCCTTCAACTCCTCCTCCCTCTGGATTCGCTGCTGTTCTTCCAATTTGATAAGCGCTTCTATGGTTTCGTCCGTTTTGTACAATTCCGTGTTTACGGGGACGGGTTGCTGTTCCACTAATACATCTACCTTCTCAACACTTTGTCTCTTGATCTCATCCTCGATGACCGACGTTTCCGCGGGTCTTTTCGTGGCAGCCTGGAGTGGTTCCTGCACTTTACGTTGCGGGACTTCCTTGGATTTATCGCCGACATTCAGCAAGAGGTACATCATCTGCCTCCAAGTCTTTGGGCCTTCTAATGTCCTATACCACATCCGGCTGATTTCCTCCGAGATCATTTGTTTCTCTAGTTCCTTCTGGGCGCGTTTCTTCTCCTCTTCGTCATCGCTTTTCATCACGATGTGTTTCAGTCTCTCCATGCTTCCGGAGTGACCGCCATTTTCACCGATCATTCGCGGTTCCTGGTCGATCGAGGTTTCGGTCATTGTCTCGGTTAAAGTTTCAGCCGCTCCAACGGTCGTGGCGTCTTTCGGAAGATACTTCCTGACGAAAACCGGAAATAGTGGTTTCGGGGTAACGTCCGAGCCGGATTCGTCCAACACCCGCGGCAAATTTGAGACGGGCATAGACTGTCGACGACGACTTACTGACGGAGAAGAACGACGACTGTAAGGATAATCCTGGTTTTTCCTACCGTAGGCGATGCCCTCATTCATCCAGTGGATTTGTGCTTCACTGGTGAAATCACCCATTGCGTAAACGTAGATATATTCTACTAAAATTATATATGTTTATACACCAGTTCCAGTCGGAGTTCGCAACGATTTGAATCTTTCACTAAAAAAAACAAAAAAACCAGGAGTATGTTTTTATTTTTCCGGCCTCCTCGGCACCATTTCTCTGGATTTTGTTTTATCAACTCGGGTGTTTCCAAGCAACTAGATTTGTGTGTACATTTGTCTCCTGAAGAAGAAAACTCCGAATGAAATGAAGAAACAAAAAATGTCTCTCCAGCCATAAGCCGTTACCAAGTCCCCATTCCAATCTACAAAAGGCTGGATGAATGAACGCCAGCACTCTGCCGCCGGACTTATTCCGTTGCCAAGATATCTTCCAGCTCAGCTTCAAAGTCGCCATTGGGGTGTGCGCGACAGGTGTGGTTGCAACGGGCACCGCGTTTTAGGAGAACCCCGCACTAACAGTAACAATAATTCCTTTCACAAATTCTGGAATTCCGCATTTTCCATCCAGAAAGAAATAATTCTGAAATTTTCTAAATTTTCATCGATTTCTGGAATTATTTTTTGCATTTTTTCTGAATTTTAATGATTTTCATTTTCCAAATCTTCGATTCCCCTCTCCCAAAGAATATACTCCCAATACAAAATTCGGGGCAAGGTGGGGGTCCCGAAATTATCAAGACATCTCTGGCCCAACGCAATTATTTTCGCTTATGGCAAGGGCGGCCCTATTCAGCCTCGTAGCAGTCTGGAACAACTAGAGTGTGTGTACCTAACTGTCTGAGTGCGTATCTGGTGTCTGATTGCGTATCTGGTGTCTGATTTTTCAGTGCTGACATCCCAGGCCTACAACGATACAATTATTCAATCATTACACTTCACTCATAGTTGGAAAAAAACTGGTGACAGATGGCAGCACACACACACACACACACACACACACACACACACACACACACACACACACACACACACACACACACACACACACACTACACATAACAAGCATTATACAGAAACAAATTTCACGTCAGGTTTCACTACACGTAAACGCACATTCCAACATGTACCAATTCGTTAGAGGTTCCGCAGAGGAATATGGACGAGGTACATCTATGGTTTAGCAGTAGTTAGTGCTGACATCCATATGTCTCAAATTGAGAGTGAAGTGTAATGATTGAATATTTAGTACCGTTGTAGGTTCGTTGCTTTCGGTGGTGAGACTTTTTAATGCGGAGATCGGTTCGCATTCGCGAACCACAAAGTTGGGAATCACAAAAAGCCAACTTCAGATGATTACTTCTGTGGGGGCCAGTGGGATTCGAACCCGCGATGCGATCACAGTGGCTCTTTCTTCTTTTTTCTTTTTCTTTATGATGTTTGTTTAAAAAACGTTATAAGCAGAATCCACTGTATATCTTGTCTGATCAAAGAAATAAAAAAAATAAAAAAAAAAACTCACTGAGATGTGACAGTCAGTTCGAGACTAGCCAGCTGCGAGTCATTGCTTTGCTTCTCGGACAGCTGCTTCGAGACACTGGACAGCAGCTCCTTCACGGCTTCATCCAGCATCTGCCAAAATGCGCGCACACACACATAAAACATAAATCAATGACACATAGATTACAATGAGATATAAATAAGGTGAGCACATAAATAAGATGATTCTGAATTCATTTGACATTACAAATTTACTGTAGAAGGGGGGGGGGGGCTTGCCAAATATCTCAGCATGGAGGGGTCCCTGCTGCAGGATGTGGGGGCCATGTATGGGCCTAAAACTTGGAGAAGCATCTAGTAAAACCTCATTGAAACAATTTTTTTTAGAGAATTAATATGTGCAACTGAAGAATCAATGTGCTGCCTTGTTTACCCTACTATGTCAAATTTAACACTCTTTTACGTCCGTATTTGTGGTTTTTCTCCTCCCAACATGGAAAGAAAGCTGACAAGGTTCCGGTCTGTGATGAATTTGATTAAATTATTTTGTTCTTGGGGGACACCATAAATTCGCCGCAGAGAAAGAAGCCCATGAAGAAACTTGGCCTAGTTGCCCACAAAAGATCCTAGTCCAGGACCCGGCTTTGAGTAATGACACCTCTGGAACAAAAATTATATGTAAGCAGGGAATACTTGTGCAAGCAAAGCGCCTTCATACAAGGTTTGTTCAAAAAGTATCCGACCATAGTTTTTTGTGCGTGAACCAATGAAGAGCTAGGGAGGCATGGTTTGGCGCACGTATGTACTCAAACCTAGTGCGTATGCTTAAATTTTTACCTGCCTGCAGAAGCTGCCAGTCGCAGGCAGATGGTCGATGAGTGAGAAAATGTAAGCGAGCGTTGTGTCGCATTTTCGTTTTTCACAAAATGGCAGGACAAACTTGAACAAAGTTATTATTTAATAACGCGTTTAATAACAGCATTAAATTTTGATTTTCCACTGGGTAAGTTTGATGATTTCCGAGTGGGAACAATCCGCAAGATTCAATAGAACTTCGGAGATGAAGAAATAGGCACCCACACAGATAAAGTAGTGGGTGCAACTCCTTCAAAGATGGCCGCACATCAATGGAGCGTGAAGTCCATATACTCTGGTAGACCCTCGACATACAGAAATGAGATTGTTATTGAGCAAGTGAGGACTCTGGTAATGTAGGATCATCGAATCCCGGCCAGAAAATTCGCAGACAAGGCGAGCATTAGCATTGGATCCGTTCATTCCCTTTTTGACTGTCGATTTGGTCTTCAGGAGATACAATGTCAAAATCATGATGGCTGTCTTCTTTGACGCTAGTGGTTCGGAGTGGTTCAGTAAGAGTACGCACCGCACGGCACAACCATTACAAAGGAGTACTACCAAGAAGTTCTGCATCGCAATAGGCAACTTCATCATGATTACTGCAGTAGCGTTGTTCAAGTTTTTTCTACCATTCTGGCAAAGACAAAAATGTGACAAGGCACTCACTTCCTCACTCATCGGCTGTCTGCCAGGGACTGGCAGCTTCTGCAGGTAGGAAAAAAATTCAAGCTTGAGCACTAGGATTGCTTACATACGAACGCTAAACCAAGATTTCCTAGCTTCATTGGTTTACGTCAAAAAAAATTATGGTAGGATACTTTTTGAACAAACCTCGTACTTCTGTTACGCACGTACGTTCTCTAACAACAAAAATTCTGGCAAATTGATGGGGGGGGGGGGTATATCAGATGTCCCCATGCATATCTGAGTGCCAACAGATATACCTTCCCCCCCGAATTAGTTGGGACGTTTTCGATTAGATCATGACTATCATTTAAAAAAAAAAGATACACATTATAACACGGAACAATTGATCGGGATTTGTATACCTGATGCTGAGCGTTGAGGCTAGATGCCAGGTCACCGATTTGGTTGAGCAACGAAACGTCTTCTTCTAGATTTTCGATATCCTTCAAAAGCTTCCGACAATTGTTGTCAGCGCCTGTAAATTGAGGAATTCGATTGGCGTAAGAGTTACGAAGGATGGGGGGAAAAAAAGAACGATTCGACATCGGTAATTGGAACACTATCGATAGTGGCATAACTATTAATACGAAAGCAAACCATGTCAATCCTTCATGAAATTGGGGATTAAATCAATGATAACTGAACGTAAGGATTGATGAAATGATGCCAATGATAACTGAATTTACATACCCTATACGTCAGTTGTTTCTATGTACGTCTATGCTCTGTTACCACTACACCAGCATGCTTCTCATGCACATTCCTCTAAGGAGTTTCTAACAAATACTGCATTGGAAACTTATGTGATGCTGTTAATTGTTATATGTTGTTCCTTACATTATTAGTGTATAATGTATTTAGGGTTATGCCCGTTATGTAGTCAGTATATATATAACCATTAGCCATCTTTCTTCCGGAATTAGAGGTAGGAATCGCGGTAAATGATGCAAGTTTTTGTGTAGGAGAGGTTTGCGGTTTCCTGCAGAGACTTTTTATCGTGCACTTGGAGCAGATCCAGAGGTGGGCGATAACGGCGATCGGCCATTCCAAGATCCGAATAATATAGAGGAAATTTGCCTATCCCGTAAAATATGGGACGATCCTACGAACGTACACACAGCTAGTTGCCCCTCCTGACACGTGACCTTGGATACGTGCCTGCTCTGTACTGCATATAATAGTGACCAGACTTCAAACGAATAAACAGTTGGTAAATGTTTACCTCGAAAGCCACTGCATCAAATAAAATGCAAACATGTTCTAATAGCAGTAAACCACATGCATTAGGGAACAGCTCTGTTGTTGTTTACACCAAATTATCTGAATAACTGGGCTTCAGTGCACAAAATAAGCCACCTTCATATGCGAAGTACGGATGACTGGATACCAAGCGAAAATGACTGGAAAGAAAAGTGACACTCTTCTGTGAGGGGGGATCGAACCAATAACCTCGCGTGCTCTGCCATTAAGCTACAGAGGGCAGGAAAATCCTTTCCTAAGATCACTGAGGGCATAACGGGACTGCGCAATAGACAGCCTCCTAACTCAGCTCAGCAGCAGGCAGCAGCTCGCAACGAAATTAGCCCCAGAGATAGCGACGTAGAACGAAACGACGAGCCTCTCCGCTAATATACGAAGTACAGATGACTGGATACCAAACGAAGATAATTTTGATTTCGTTGCGAGCTGTTGCTGAGTTAGTAGGCTGTCAATAGACAAATTATCTTCGCTTGGTATCCAGTCATCTGTACTTCGTATAATAGCAGAGAGGTTCATCGCGTTCCGTTCACCTTCATATGGGCAATGGAAACATAGGCAACTTGCACATTGTAATATTTGTAAAGACATTAACGCTCTCAACGGCATATAGGTGATCAGAGGCGCTGGCAAGAAGAAAACATTGGCTGGGGAGGGGGCTGAAAGTTGCTGGTCATCCTTCCGTATATATGGGACAAGCGCGTACGGCGGGGGCTCAGCCACTTTACAAAATTTATTGGGGGTCTCAAATGACCTCAGCCCCTAGGTTCGGATGCCTATGTACGTGATATCTCGGATGTTTCGTAATCTGGCAATGACGAGCCCGAAAATTTCGTAAAGCTAACTTCTTAGTGGAACATTTTTTTTTTCTCTTATGGGAAAGGCATTTGCACCTGCTAAAAATTGAAGTGAAGCCTCTACTTTATGAAAAAGGGTGCGGTATTGAGTTCAGTGAAAAGCACTATGACGTTTCTAACGCGGATCAGTGAAAATAATTATGCCAGGGTTAGTATCAGTTCATACTGTATCAGTGAAGACATCTTTTTTTTTCATGAAACCAAACACCGGACCTCCTAGATACAGGTAGAACATCTAGAACCTGACCTGCTGAGTAACCAGCTGGGACAATGAAAAACAAGAACTTATGGGCTGCTTGGCTGTTTTCTTCCGATTAATTTCTAACATTTCACCCACGGCGGGTGAACTGGTACAGATTTAAAGTGTCAATGGTAGATTCAAGTACAAACTCACCGAAACAACAGGTACATTTCTTCGGTGCGTTGATTATCGTTGTATAGGCACTTCACTGCATGTGGATGCGATACTGCACTAGGTGTTTAAGTTTCCATGTGCATGCAATATAACTTAGAGGCATAAAATAAATTACATTTTTGTGAATATAAATATGAACGTACTTTTGGTGATGTCCAAATTGTCCAGAGAAAACTTGGTTAACAATTTGTACTTGTTCATTTCTAGGCTATTCAAAATATTCGGTGAGCTACTGCAAAACATTAAGATAAGAAGAAAAAAAAGAAAAAATTAACATTCATTCAAGACATGCGCCCTTAACTGTATCGCGTGACTGGTTATATATTTTTACAACAACGTGAAATTCCGTCGTATCAATTATGAAATCCTGTTAAAAAAATTTTCAATATGATGGAATAGTATCTTACGAAGACGTCGATGAAGAAGGCTTCCTCATTGTACCGCTCTTCCTCTTCATGCTCGTCACCAAGAGCAAATCTGTGAACAGAAACAAGCAGCGCTCTTTCCTCGTACCCAGACTTCCCTGAAGAGAATGATCGTATAAGAAACCGATCAGAAAATCAAAATCGTAAACATCAAAACAGTTCCTTAAAAATTATATGCTTACAATATAATGGGTTCACCTCTCTATAATATCATGAATTCTTTTTTTTTTTAATATTTCTTCTTTCGAAATTCCTCCCCAAATGTCACAAGAGTATGGTATGGAGGCCTTTATCATGGATATAAAATAATATGAAATTAAAAGAAAGAAATTAAAAAAACAATCAAGATATACGATGAGGGATACCCCGGAAAAATAGCAACCCTAGGAAAAGATCAAAAAAAGTTGTTGCTGAGAAATGTATCGTTTATCGTGGATACAAAAATAAATAATAATTATATAATTCAGAAAACCACCCATAGAGATCAAGAGACAATTCTGGTGTATGTCAAAGTTTTACAAAAATTATAAATTAGTCTATCCTTCACATCGAGCTGCGTTTTGTGCGCATGTGTAAACTAAATCTGTTAACACGTGTCGAAGGATGTTGATTTTTATACGGAACACACACAATATGGGGAAGATCAACATCAACAATAACAGTACAGATTTGAAATATTCACGTAAAAAAAAAACCAAGTTGAATCAACAAGGTATACTTACAGGTAAATTGACCATATCGTGCCTGATAAAACCCCTGTCAGGTTGCATCAGCTGGAAATAATAAAAAAAAAATTACTTCCCAATTTATACATCATACTGAATAGTACTTTTATGCTAAATGATGCACTTTTCGTATACCTACTGTAATTTGACGTAATTAAGAAAATGTCTCTTTCATATGGCTTATATTAAAAAATCAAAATTCAACCAAAGTATAGATAACTGGATACGACGCAGAGCTGAATTTTTGAAAGGAAAACTCTACATGCCTTCATGGCAGAGATAATTTAACCAGGCGAAGGGGGTCTAAACATCCCGCTCATAGGGGCTCCCACTCAAAAAATTAGAAAAAGTAGAGTCCCGCGGGGCGGGGGAGGGGGGTTACCACTCAGATAATATAATCATAGCACGATAAAAAAAATCACTTGAATATTTATTTATTTTATTTTTTAAAAATTTGAAGATAAAATTTTCTTCCTAGCACTATTTTAGTATCCAATAAACTGACTGTGGAGCCAAAGCAAAATGACAAGAAATGATTTGGTAACAAGAACAATTTCGGGTCAAAACAGCGCACTAGCAACCACAGATAATTATTTTTTCTGTCTCTCTTCACAATATAAATTACATTCATTTTTTCGAGGAGTCTTCCAAAGTCAAGTCTGTCCACTCTTTCTCACTATCTATTTTTTTTAAAAGGAATTTTTATATACACATTACTGTTGAATTGCCAGGATCATCGTTTTTGACAAATGAACCATTTTCAATTCCTGCTCTTTGCAGAGCTTTGTAAAACATTGTTTATGCCTCTGCATGTCCTAAAAAGATACAGAAGTTGACTGAATGCTATTGGGCAGCATTAGAACCACTGAACTAGAATAAACCTGTTTATGCAACTGCTTTGTTATGCAAACTGTTGTTTCACTCATACACAAAATGTGCACCATAATTTTGAATGATGAGTGTTAGTTACTGTACAATGAATAGTCTAAGACCATATAAAATAGTGAATACGAAATTATTTTTCCCATCCAGACAGAAGTTTTTAATGGCTACTCAAAACATTGATACAAAATGAGTTTTTGAACTCTCAAACAAAGCAGAAGAAAAATTAATAAACCAAATAGCTCACAGACACCTCAACACCACTTATGAGCGGTTTCCCGGCTATTAGGCCATGTTCTAGGTCATTTTCTTCCTAATGTTTCGCCCACATCTTTGGCATGTCTGTTTAACCTCAGAAGATGTCTGCCACAGATGTGGGCGAAACGTTAGGAAGAAAATTTCCTAGACCATGGCCTGATAGCCCGGAAACGGCTTGCGAGTCATATACAATTTCTACTTTGGCAAAATCATAAATTGCAATATGCGGCGGTATATGACGAAAGACGTCACTCTCCCTTGTTAATACGATAGATACGGAAAACTGTCTGAGTAAGGAGATATCGATGTTTCAGGAAAGGAAAATTCTTCTCAGACCCAAGAGACAGGGGTTCGAGTCCCCATGAGGGCTGAGATGAATTTTCCTTTCCTGAAACAAATCGATATCTACTCACTCAGCCAGTTTTCCGTATCTGTCGTATTAACAAGGGAGAGTTACGTCTTTCGTCACATATGAATATGCATTGTTTTGACGTAGATTAATAAACTTGAATTTGAATTCGTCGTAAAAAAAAACGATCGAAAATCTTTTTATTCACTCTCTCTAGGAGTGAGTTTTCTTGAATCCCACTTCAGCGAACTTTACGGGACACCTCATATGCTAGAGAAATATTCAAAATTTGTTTGGGTTCCGTAGATCTGCCTCATAACCCTCAAGGGTTCTGCTAGAGCGATGTTCCCCGAAGTGGGCAATATCACCCCCCCCCCCCCCCGGTGGGAGATGCAAGCTACGGGTGTAACATAGGATCGTATGGGTTTGCTTGAGTTGGGGAGTGATGAGATAAATAATTTCTGAAGAAGAGAACGATAGGAAAAACAAAAAGTTTGGGACACTATGCGCTAGAGCATTTACTTGGGGTTCTTTGGAGAGTTTCAGAGGGGTGCGTGAGCTTGAACGAGAAATTAATCAACTCATTGTTTTCACATTTCTGTATGATGAACGTTGGTTTTGAAAAGGAGTCCTTGGCCTTTATTTAACTCGCACGGAGGGTTCTCGGACTTCATGTTATTGGCATAAGGGGTCCATGGAACACAATAGGTTGAGAATCCCTGCTCTACGGAAAATCGCACTACCGTCCCCTCGCAATCCAAGCGAGCACACTAGGCCAATACGTTACAGAAGCACTGACATTTCCCTTCCTTAGAGAGCATATCATTCATATATTTTAAAACAAATTCTTTCTTTGCATTGAAAATAAACAATATCCGATGCAGGAAAAAGAATATACATAAAGAATAAAGGCTCAATGTAAAATATGGAACAGGAAAATGCATTTCTCCAAGTAAAGAAAAAAAGGAAGAAAAAACTTTTTTGGGAAATGTTCAGTTTAGGAACAGAAATAAGATTTCAAGTTTCTCCTCCAGGAATCAGAGGAAAAAAACACGCATGTCAGCATAAAAAAAAGACGTATGGGCGATGGACCTACAAAAGCGTTCAAGTGCGTCATCCCGGTCGACGAATTAGATTTTCTATGATTCGTTTTTTTCCCTCTACCTAGAGCAGTTTCTTAAACTTTTTTCGCCCATGGCTCTCTTTCGATCAGACTCCCTTCTAGTAGGCACTCCTCATCTCATCTGGGCCCCCACCTTCGTCCACGAGCAAGACCCCATGGCTCTCTTCTCATTTGATTTTTTTTTTTCTGTACGTCCCTGAGATTAGAGGCAATGCCCCAAACACGGTTTAGAAAAATATCGTTATAGAGGAATTATCGTTATATCGAGTAACGTTGTAGCGAGATTTCGTTCACTGTAACACGTATTTAAATGGAATACATACTCATTGGGGGGGGGGGGGGTGAGAGTAATGTATTTGGGAACATCGTATTCGTCACCGATTAAGAAATAGGGGGATCATACGCGACGAGATACTCTACATCAGCGGTTCTCAACCTTTGTAAGCCCGCGGCCCGGTATATCTCTTTTGTGTAAGTGAAAGGCCCGGAAATACACACAACTAACGAGAAATTAATGGGGAAAATTAAACTGCGAATCACTCCCGCGGCCCGGTGTGACTAGTGTCAGGACCCGGTACTAAGACGCGGCCCGGCGGTTGAGAAACACTGCTCTACATCGTTTCGTAATCATCATCGGCGATGAAGAAATAGGGATAATCAGTGACATGATATTCAAAAATAACTTCGCAATCATTGTCGAAGAATTAAAATATAATCAGTGACTAAATTCTTCGATACCACTTTCCCGATCTGTTTTATTAAATTGTAGGATAAAAACTCATGTAAATCTTTCTTTTTTTCACTTCAGATCATTCTATTCAGAGAAATTTCACTGGAAAAATCGAAGGAACTCACGTCGACGACACCGTCGATGAGCTGTTCGATGTCTTTGAGCCTCTGTTGCATCTGTTCCAATTGCAGAGCTTCGCGCTCCATCCTGTTGATCTTGAGCGCCAGATCGTGAACTTCGCGCTGAGCTGCTACTAGGAGCCGATGATCCGGATGTTCCGCAAGCGTGTGTTTCAGAAGTTCCTATGGGAGATTTTTCGGGACAAAAGAATAATATTATAGTAAATCGACCGGTCGAGCGAGAAACCAACACAAAGAATAGTAGAGATAATGGCGACAAAATATATAAGCCAAGATCATCATTATTTTCAAAATAATTCGCGTATAATCATCATATTTTCAGAATAATTCGCGTATAATCATCATATTTTCAGAATAATTCGCGTATAATCATCATTTCAGAATAATTCGCGTATAATCATCATTTCAGAATATTTCGCGTATAATCATCATTTCAGAATATTTCGCGTATAATCATCATTTCAGAATATTTCGCGTATAATCATCATTTCAGAAACATTTACGTATAATCATCATTTCAGAAACATTTACGTACACTCATCATATTTTTCAGAAAAATTTACGCACTCATCATATTTAAGGAATAATTTACAAATACTCATCATATTTTCGGAATAGTTTGCCTATACTCTTCATATTCTTGAAACAATTTGTGTATTCTCATCACATTTTCGAAATAATAATTTCCGTATCAAATTTTCAGAACAATTCACGTATTCATCATATTTTTGGAACAATTTGTGCATAATATTTTTAGAATGATTTACGTGTACTCATAATATTTTTGGAACAATTTGCGTATTGTCATCATCTTTTTGGAACAATTTACGTGTACTCATCATCTTTTTGGAACAATTTACGTGTACTCATCATCTTTTTGGAACAATTTACGTGTACTCATCATATTTTTCGAGCAATTTACGTGTACTCATCATATTTTTCGAGCAATTTACGTGTACTCATCATATTTTCATAATAATTTGCGTACATTCATCATATTTTTAGAATATATGATGCATATCACATTTTCAGAATAAGTCATATTCTCATCACACATTTTCTGAATAATTTATGTACACTCACGGATATGATCAATTACCTTGATAAGTAACTCGTACCGAGGAATCCTTTGAACTGGCATAATGAGCAAAGCATCGAGCGTGAGTTTACCTTTGTGCTCCCTTGTCATGTGCTGGATCGGTCAGGTGAACATTTTGAAGAGACAAAAAATTATAAATTATTATTCACTCCCAATTCTTAGTCACAACTAAACATCATTTTTGATTATACCGGGTGTTCTGTGAGCGCTAGCACGGCCTTTATCTCATCAACCGTCTGTCTTAGGTATGATTCCAATGTAAAAATGCTTAACAAGCGTTCAAAACTTAGGGTGTGAACATAGTGCGTCCGTATTTCAGATTTTGGAAACCCGCGTTGTCTCTAATTAGTTAAAAACCCGAATTTCTCAACTTTTTTAAACTTGAAATTCGGGTTTTTAATCAGTCGGAGACGACGCAGGTTTCCAGAATCTGAAATACGGATGTACTATGTTCACACCCTTACCCTGCACCAGCTTTGAGAGTGAAAATACAGTGTTTCACAAATATAAAAAAATCTAAATTTTTATACGTTCTCTAATACCATACCATTTTTTGTCTTATACCATGCTCTAACTTCCAATTAGAAAGTTGTCGCTCTGAATCTCCTGAGGCTAACAGAAGAAATTCCATGTTTTAAGTGCAATATTTGCAGAGATATTCGAATTCGAAAATCGGAGAAAATTTGGGAGAAAAAAAAAAGAACTACGCTAAATGCGGGTAAAACAATTTTACCCAGATTTAACGAGGCTACGATGGACGGTTGATGAGATAGAGGCCGTGGTAGCAATTACAGGTCACCCTGTATAGAAGAGAGGCTATAGAAAAGAACATTTCTGTTAACAGGATAATTTCTCAACAGGTAATCGAAATCAACTCATTAAACTGATTTCAGCTCTATACAGACTGCTTTGAATACTGGTGATAGTAAATAGTTTGATAATTCATCTCGTGTTATCTTCTTACCATTGTTTAAAGATCCTATACAAAAAACGTTTTTGGTAATCATAGTGTTTTAGCAATTGTTTTTAATTCAATTCAAACAACAATATTAATGGACAAGGTCCTTGATAACACTTTGAATGATTTTATTTATTAGATGATTAATAAATTTTTATGGAAGGAAGTATTTTTGAACGGTGGTCTGGATATATAAGGACCCTGTTCTTCTCAACCTAATAATTAAGTTTTAACATTCTCTCAACTCGATATTAATTGTTAAGAACGATAAGAATTGTTTTTCTACTCGATAGTAATACTTGATCTACTCGATAATAATACTTGGTCTACTCGATAATAATACTTGGTCTACTCGATAATAATACTTGGTCTACTCGATAATAATACTTGATCTACTTGATAACAATACTTTTTCAAACAATGCTGATGGCTAAGGTTTTCAATGATGATATTGACAACAACGATCTCAGCAACAATATTTTTGGTGAACAACGACTAATTTTCCAGCATTAACAACAGTTATTTTAATAACAAATTGTTGGTGGCAACAATGTTTTAAAATAACTAGAAAACAACAATAACTTCAATAACAATGTTGACAATTACTACACTATTTCACTGGACGTGCACATTGTACACATTTCCCTGCGGAATGTCTATGAAATTGGTGCCTGCCAGAACGTGCTTCGTGTATATGTGGCCCTAACATATTTATGTTGTCAGAATTATGAATGTTTCGCGTTCTTAGTGCTGCCATTTTTTTCGATGTTTTGAAATAAAGATAGTTGAGTGCTTGAATTTTTATGTCATGAAAGTATTGTGTTGAAGGCTGCCTGCTCCCTGCAGAGAGACTTTTTGAAGTAGGAGACCGTCTCGCATTCGCGCTTTGAAGGTGGAAAACCGCTGAATACCAGTTTCAGCCGACCATCATTGGGCCGATAAAGAGGTTCGAACCTGGATCTTCACGATGAGAGTCCAGAATAGTGAAATCTATAATGCTTTCAATAACTATAATGACGGCAATTACATTTTCCCACAACAATATCGACAACAACAACACTCTCAGCCAGAGACGCAACTAAGGGGGGTGCAGGTGGATCTGGTGCCCCGGGTGCCACACTAGGGGGGAGCGCAAATTTCACTCTTTAATCTCTCGTTCAACATTATGAGGGGGCGCTAAAACGCATGCTTGCCCCGGCTGACCAATCATCTAATTGCGCGGCCGTGCTCTCAGCAATATTTTTCTGAACAAAATATCTAAAAGTACATAGTTTATGTATAAAAAATATATATCATAATCAATGGGGATAAACTGAACTAGAATTTATTTAAAAAGAAATCTCTGGAAAAAGTTGAATGTGTGATACCTCAAGGAACCTGGCGAAAGCAGGTTTTGCCTGAGAGGCGATCTTTATGGCGTCTTTCGCTGACTTCCAGTTATTTATGAAGGCCGTATACGTATCAATGACTTCTTGTTTCGTGAACTGCAAAGAAAAAATAAACAAGATATTGTTTTTTAATTATCAAGCTGTGTGTATTATTGCTAATTATAAATCAAATTCAAAGTATTTTTTCTCAGTCATCACCATTTAAAAATAAGCATGAATACAATGAAGTATCATAAACTCGAGCAGTGGTTCTCAACTATTTTTTTGCCCATGTGAGCCCCTTTCAATCATTCATCGTTATGATCAATTTCCTAGCACCCCCCCCCCCACCGTTTTTCCGTAAGAAGGTGGTTATTCAAATATTGTTTGAAGTATAAATTTGAGTTTGAACGTAATTAATTTTTAATTTATGAAAATAATTCAAAAGAAAAATAAACATAATATACAACACAGTATAAAAATGTAATAAATTATTTTCAATCAATGTATACTTTGCGCTTGAAGACGGCATAATGTCATCAAGTTACTGCACTGGATGAAATTTGAATTATTTACAAACTACATTTTTTTGGAGTAAATTTTTATATAGTTTGATCTACAAATATCAGTTGTAGCTTTCAAAATACGCATTCTTATAATGATAAAAATCGCAAAAGTGGTGCCAAGCAGTTTTATTCTCTTCGTGTAGATAAAAGTAGTGATGGAGAAAGTAGCCATGCAATTGAAAATTAAAAGTTCAACCTTCACGTCATTTTCAATTATGATGCATATATCAAGGTCACGTTGCGGTCCTACTCTGAATTGATAAGAAATTAGCCGGAAATTTGAAAAGAAATTAAAATTTGAGAAATATATTTTAAAATATTTGTCTGAACCATTCATTCTTAGAGAAATCATGCACGCAGTGACAAAACTACTCATTTGAAGGGGAAAAAACGAGTTTAAATAATTCTTGAATATATAATGATTCATTCTCAGAGTTTCAAACAAATCAGAAATTATAAATAATCAGATTTCAAATAAGAAAATTATCGATTTATTTTGATTTTAATTTCGATACGGCGAGATTTTCGGTCATAATGTGGCCCCTCTCTTTCGCAAGCGAACGAAGCAACGTCTTAGTTGGCTTAAACGCAACACAATATTTCACATAACAGACACTACTATATTTAATATACAGGGTGCGTAGGTAACAGGGCGTATCTTACTGGCAAACTGTTCATCTTAGAGGCGTACTTTCAATTAGGAAAAATTATCCAAATAACGTGTAGCACGCACGCACGCACACACACACACACTCAGATATATCATTCATGTTGCAAAGGGTTCTATAATTATTAAAATTGAAATGCTAACTTTTTATACGGACACCCTGTGCTTATAAAACCCACCAATTACAAAGGTTGTCCTATCTCTCCTGATGCCAACAAAAAAATTCCACGTTTCTTGGTGCGATATTTGCTGAGATATTCGAATTCGAAAAACGGAGGAATCCGCATTTAACGCTGTTTTCCGGTTGGCTGTCTTCAAATAAATGCCACTCTCAATCATGACACTGTACATAAATGCATTCATCTCGAAACCTTATAATTATTGATAATCCAAGCTTATGACTACGACTCTGATTTTTATTACCTCAAGATGGAACGTCGTTGCTGATAAGTTATTAGCAACGACGTTTCATCTTTAGTTCATAAAAATCAGAGCCCTACTTATGAGAAATTAGATAAGAGTACACACACACACACACAAATCGTGCTTGTTTTCGTGAAACTCTTAAAACTTTTCATACTTTGCGCTGAATTTCATCTTTCAACTACTGCACTCATATTCCTATGTATAATTGAAATATCCTGCCAACCAGTCAAAAATCAATAAAGTCTTTATTTTAATGTTACTCAAACGGGGCAAAAATTGCTAGAAAATATTTCACATGCATTTTGTTTGAAATTAAATTTTCTTTGTCACTCCTTTTATAGATGACTTCGCGGGAACTCATTAGCAGCTTCTGCGAGATTTTCTTCCGTGGCCCTCCTGGAATATCCTAATGAGGCCCCTGGTAGAGAACCACTGAACTTGAGCACCTTTTTTTCCTTTATAACCTACAACCAATATAGATCATATAAGTATAACGTAGTTTTACGTTAGATCATATAAACGTAGATCATATAAGTATCTACGCACGGAGGGGAGGGGAAGGTGCGCATAGGTGGCCGGCAGTTCTCTCGCCCCCACAGAGGCAGTTGAATTAATTCATTTTCGCATCAGTCTCAGCTCTTAAAACCTTCGTACTAAACATCTGGGTTTTATCAATTGATTAATTACTTACGATTTTTGCAGCGAATAAATACAACAAAGTGCATTTGTTGGTGGTACTCGCAACGCGGACTTGGAGAGATGTCAACAACAGCATAAATCTGGTGGCGTGTGATGCTATTGCTGCGTCTCGATATAACGATAATATACCTCGCTATAATTATATTTTTTCCTGGTCCACCGAGAGAATCTATCGGGAATTTCATTGTAGTAAATTCACAGATTACTTCACTCCACCTTGTGAAGTATCTGGTTGTGAATGATTGTCCGCAGAAAACTGGGAAAGACTTCAGAAATGAACTCAACAACCCCCCCCCCTCCCTCCCGGGACTTCGTCACGTGATTCATTGCAGTTTAATCCATACATGCTGAAGCCTTGGCCTGTGGGCCAAATCCCTCGGAGTAATGTGATGTGACCCGTGACCTCAAACCTAATTTTTAAAAATGAACTAAACTGCACACTTACGGATCGCTTAAGTGACCCTCGGCACATTTACAGATCATTTAAGGTACGCGCGGCATATTTACAGATCACTCGTGTGACCCGCGGCGCAGTTCCGAGCGCTTAAGTGACCAGCGGAACATTTACAAATTACTTAAGTGACCCACAGGGCAATTTCACATCTCCTAAATTATATTTAAAGATAACTTAAGTGAACCACAACACAGAGCACTTAAGCGGCCTGTGGTGCAGTTCAACATCACTCAAGTTAAATGCTGCACAGTTCCAGATCACTTAAGTGACCCGTGGCACAATTCCGGAGCACTTAAGTGATCCGCAGCACGTTTACAGATCATTCCTAAGTGGCCCGTGGTATGTTTTCAAACCAATGAATTGGCCTCGCGCTCTCGTAAAGGTTAAACACCATAGATTTAATCGTTCTTTGAGCTTTTCACCGTTGTTCGGGGATCAAACCACGAATTGAAAATCATTATTATTATTTTTTTAATATTTACTTCCGCGTCTCTTGAAGAAAAGGGTCTTTTCAGTTACATTCATGAATAATCTAATAATTGCGAGTTCATGAGTATGGATAACATCGAAGCCGATATGGGAACGGGGGGGGGGGGGAAAGGAAGAAAGAATTACTCTTGACACATGCCAATATGTAAACACTATTAATAATAATAGTCTCGGTCCGACATCATTTACTTCGCCAACATCTGTCAATAAGAGGACCTGAAGTTCAATTACAACCAAGCAAGATAATAAATATAAAAAAAAAGCGAGCAGCGTTAAAGCTCTCGAGGGAAATTTCATCTCGTGGCGGTAGAAACACGCTAATATCACTGCAGCACTAGAGGTGTAACACATAATCCAATCGATATATTGAATAGCCAGAATCGAGAATTCGTGTATGAATTGAAATGAAGCAAATATATACAAATAGGAATGGGGTTATATACAGCCGTTACTGAATTACGACGCATTTCTATCCGCACACCTGTTCGTAAGTTGGAACCGTATAGTAATAATAATACATATACAGTGCATACAATACATTATATAATACAGTATATATATCGTTAGTCTACGGTCGGTTAGTCTATGCTATGGTATAAAGTGAGGCAGGCCCATAGCCCCAGAAATTTCGTTCGGGAGACCAAAGTGATAAAAAACAATAGATTTGGCCCATCTTTTCCCCCTTTTCTTCAGTCATTTTCTCAGATTTCGGGGATGGGGGGTGAGACCAGACCTTCCAAGGCTGCCCCCCCCCCCCACTACGATCTTGCGACCTTGAAATGAATCATCAAGACATAACCCACCACATGATTTTGGATGTTGCTTGGAAAAGTTCGACTTGGTTCATTGTGTAATTGTAGTGAAAATCCTATATAACGATACCCTCTATATAACAGAGGTCTTCAAATTTTTGCTAGTCGTGAGCACTGCTTGTATCCATCATCAAAAGAAGAGCACCCCGTTTTTGGCAAGTTCGACATACGAATGCAGGATGATTTCAATCTTAGAACGCAAATTTGTACAAAGTATTTAATTGGAACGTTGATCAAGTGCTCGCGTGCTCGCGAGCATGAAATCGGTATCGAGCACTCTGGGTGCTTTAGGGAGCAAGCACCGTGGTGCGCGCGAGTAAGGGTTGAAGATGCCCGCTCTATAACAAGGGTACACAACGTTTAGGAGAGTTCGAGCCACTTTACTGGTTTGAAAACGTGTCTCTGGCCACTTGAACGATCTGAGAATGTGCCGCGGATAACTTAAGTCATGTAGGATTGTGGCGTGGGCCGCTTGAGTGAGCTTTAACTGTGCCGCGGATAACTTAAATCATGTGAAACTGAATCACGAGCTGCTTAAGTGCTCATGAACTGCACCGCCGGTTACTGAAGTGATCTGGGAATTTGCCGCTGGCCATTTGAATCATATGGAAATGTGACGTGGGCCACTTTTAACTGCTATGAAACTTTGCCTAGGTGACTGTGGCACATGTGGAAATGTGCCGCTGGTAACTCAAGTGACGTGGAACAGCACCGCGGGCCGCTTAAGTGCTCTGAAACTGCCGCGATATTTCGCCTCCGACATTTCGTCCCCGACATCTCGTCCCTGGCACGTTTCGTCCCCAATACATTTGGCCCCCGGAAATTTCGCCCCTGACATCTCACCCCGGTACATTTAGCCCCCGGAAATTTCACACCGGGAATTTCGCCCTGACCTTTCGCCTGCCCTGACCATATCAGTGACCCAGTGAGTGACCGTATGAGTGACTCAGTGAGTGACCATATGAGTGACTCAGTAAGTAATCAAGTAAATCGGAAATTTATCTCTGATATTTCGCCAGCCGTTATCGTACGCGTGACTGTATGAGTGAACATATGAATGATGGTACAAGTGACCAAGTGAGTGACCACATGAGTGATCAAGTGAGTTGGACATTTACTCGTGACATTTTGCTTCCCTTGATCGCATGAGTGACCAAGTGAATGAATACATGAGTGATCGAGTGAATGAATACATGAGTGATCGAGTGAATTGAAAATTTATCCCCGGACATGTCACCTGCCCTGACCACTTGAGTGACCCAGTGAGTGATCATATGAGTTACTCAGTGAGTAATCAAGTGAATCGGAAATTGACCCCCTGTCATTTCGCCTACCTTGACCGTACGCGTGACCGTATGAGTGAATATATGAATGATAGTGTGAGTGACCACACCGGTGTGAGTCGTAAATTTGGGAAAAATATTTTATGCTTAAACTGAAAAATCCAAATTCTTAGAATCCATTAAAGTGTGAGTCACTTGGTCTTTCAGTGCTACGTAACCACCTATAAAAAGGGAGGGGATGAGGAGGATCATCTTTGCAGACACTCCACCCTCGCACTTTGCCAATCACTCAATCGCTCACTCTGTCAATCACTCAATCGCTCACTGGGTCAATCATTCGGTCATTTACTTTATCAATCTTTCGGTCACTCATGCAGTCATTCACTTTATCAATCTTTCGGTCACTCATGCAGTCACTCACTTGGTCACACATTCACTTATGCGTTCCATCACTCAGTAACTCCCTTGGTCACTCACATGGTCAGTCCCTTGATCACTCACTTGAACACTCGTACTGTCACTCACCCGGTCACATATACAGTCACTCACTTGGTCACTCATGCAGTTAACCACTCGGTCACTCATGCGGTCAGTCACTCGATCACTCATACGGTTAATCACTCAGTCTCTCTCTTGATCACTCATATGCTCAATCACTCGCAAATTTATTCAAGCATTCACTCTTGTCTTTCATTCCGTCAGCCACTCGGTCACTCATACGCTCAATCATTCACTAGGAAACTTACACCAGTATTTAATTAGCCACTCACTTGGTCACTCATTCGGTCAGTCACTTATTCACTCAAACGTTCCATCGCTCAATTCCTCCCTTTGTCACTGACACGGTCAACCCCACTATCACTCACTTGATCACTCATACAGTTAATCACTTGGTCGTTCATGCGGTCATACACTTGGTCACTCATACGTCCATTCGGTCAGTCCTACGGTTAATCACTCAGTCTCTCCTTTGGTCTCTCATACGCTCAATCATTCACTAGGAAACTTACACCAGTATTTAATTAGCCACTCACTTGGTCACTCATTCGGTCAGTCACTTATTCACTCAAACGTTCTATCGCTCAATTCCTCCCTTTGTCACTGACACCGTCAATCCCACTATCACTCACTTGATCACTCATACAGTTAATCACTTGGTCGTTCATGCGGTCATACACTTGGTCACTCATACGTCCATTCGGTCAGTCACTCGGTCAGTCCTACGGTTAATCACTCAGTCTCTCCTTTGGTCTCTCATATGCTCAATCACTCAGTCACTCACTTGGAAACTTATACAAGATTTAATCGGTCACTCACTCTTGGGCACTCATTCACTCAAACGTTTCATCACTCAGTAACTCCCTTTGTCACTGACACGGTCAATCCCACGATCACTCACTTGATCACTCATACAGTTAATCACTTGGTCACTCATGCAGTCATTCACTTGGTCGCTCATGCAGTCATTCACTTGGTCACTCATACGTCCATTCGGTCAGTCCTACGGTTAATTACTCAGTCTCTCCTTTGGTCACTCATATGCTCAATCACTCAGTCACTCACTTGGAAAATTACATAAGATTTAATCGGTCACTCATTCACTCAAATGTTTCATCGCTCGGTAACTCCCTTGGTCCGTCACACGGTCAATCCCTCGATCACTCACTTGGTCGCTCATGAGGTCATTCATTTGGTCACTCATACGGCCATTCGGTCAGTCACGTGGTCACTCATACGGTCATTCACTCATAAAGTCAATTGCACACTAGTTGATACGGTCACTCACGTGGTGAGTCATTCTGCAACTCGATTAGTCATTTGTACGATCACTAACGCACTCCTACAGTCCATTTCACACTCAGTTGGTCACTCATACGGTCACTCGATCACTCACACGGTCACTCACACAGTCAATCACTCATACGGTCACTCATACGTTCAGAGCAAGTGAAATGTCAGGTGTGAATTTTTCGGGGCCAAACGCGCCAGGGGCGAAATGTACCTGGGCGAAATGTCAGGGGCGAAATTTCCGGGGGTCAAATGTAACGGGAACGAAACGTTCCAGGGGCAGGATGTCGGGGACAAACTGTCGTGGACGAAATGTCGGGGGCGAAAGTTCCGGATCCCAGGTTGAGCATGTATGTTCTATAACACAGTTTCCCAACTTTTTTTGTCCCATCGCCCCCTTCTTGAGAAATTTGTTTCTCCTAGCGCCCCCCCCAACGCAATCTCACCCATAGAATCCTATGCTATACCCGTAGCTTCTACCGCCTCCCTGGAACATTCCATCGCCCCCCAGGGGGCGTTAACGCCCACGTTGGGAATCATTGTTCTATAACGACAGTCGCTTACATTACGATATTACCCTCTGGTCCCAATGCACTTTTCAATGAAGTTATAGATGGATCAGTGAGACAAATGTTTTGGTGAACCGGGGGGGGGGGGAAACGATTGTCTCTCCGCCCTCCCCGTGTTTCCGCCTACGCTCCTCATCCTAGATCTAGAGAATGTACATCCAAATCAATACGATATTTTTCAGAGACATGGTTTCACAACCTGTTTATGACAAGTTCGACGAAACTTTGAACCTTGCTTCCCCTTGACATTAATGATATTCGAAATTGACATTTCTAAGACTTCCGTATATCCTTGCAAAATAGAGGTGTCTGCGTGGAAATCAAAGCCACCCATCAGTGACGAGCTCCGTTGCGTCATCGATGACTGTGTATTGAAATAAAATTGCATCAAAGAGAGTTCACTTTCTGCGAAACCCACCGACTGCGACTATGTCGGGAGTTTCGTCAGGGGATTGCTGTCATTCCAATTAGATGCTTATTAACCGGAAGGGAAATAAGGTCTTTTGTTGTCAGTGATTTCCGTCTAGTTCGAGGCAATGACTATTATTTTGTCCGATGTCTGAAGTATCGAAGATGATGTTTTAAGTAGTATTGATTATAGTTGAATCCACCGAACTACAGGGGACCGAAAATTCGTTCGTTATATCCGGAGTATTGTTAAAAGCACAATTTCGTGATTCATGGCAACATCACAAAAATGAAGTCATTTAAACAAACAACTATAACTTACATAAGAAATGTTAAATACGTTGTCCACTGTGTTCTGGCTTTGAGGTGAAAGAACAAAAGTGCTTGTTCAACAACAGATCAGAGTAGGTCTATACAAGGGCGTAGCGAAGGGAGGACTTGAGAGATGAAGCCTGTGAGATGTACACCACCACAAATGTGTGATGCAATTCTCATTCATGAATTTGCTTAAGATAGAACATCCGAATGTAGCGCAAAATTATAAAATTCAGTAAAAATGAGAAATTTTGATGCTGTATATAATTTTCAGTAACTTAAATACTTAGTATGAGAGAAAATTTATATTCAGGCCACTTTTATGAAATTTTTTTTAAGAAAAAAACCTCTTATATCATCTTACACCATTTAAAGATATACCATCAGAATGTACCCCCAAGAATAGAAAATGTGGTAAGAATGTAACATTTTGGCTAAAATAATGAACCAATACGATAATTTTAAGGGGGGGGGGAATTATATTTTGGCCACTTTTTTTTTTATGTGATTTAAAAAAAAAGCCATGGTTAGAACCAACGTGGTTTAAACCAAACAATCCTGATTTCCTGACCGCTCAAGCTGCCCGAGGCACACTTTCAGATAAATGGCCTGCAACACGTTTCCAAACCAAGACAAAGCCGATGACAATGGCATAATTACTATTGCATAATTAATCGATTGTTAAGTGCTGACATAATCCTACCCGAATTTTTCTCCCACAATATTTCACATGAAACTTTATTTTTTCTCAGTACTCTGCGGCCCATCTTCACTTGTCGTGGCTCCACTTTCGTCTGATTTTCACCCGATGCCGCTTTTAGAATATCCCAGGACCAGGGACAGGGCCGTAATGTGCCTTCTCAGGGTCCCGAGGCAGACTTTTCCTCGGGGCCCTTCTTGAAAATGTTATTATTATGCAAAACAAGTGTAAACTTTTGTGGGGTGTCCCATTCGTCTCGGGAGCCCAGGAGAGTGTCCCGGTTGTCCCGGCCTAGTTACGGCCCTGACCACAAGGGGACCATACGGCACCAGGTTGAGAACCACTGGGATAGACTATGCTGGGAAAACTTTCCAGCATCGGTCCGGCCAGGAACTTCTGCAGGAAATTAATCAGATGTTTTAACGTATAATCCGCGGGTTATACGTAGGGAAATATGATACAACTGTACATAGAAAATACTCACTACTTCAACGAACACGTCGCCGACTCGCTGTTTGCTGTCCCATTTGCTGAGCCTCTGTCGAAGCTCTTCCAAGAACTCTTCGTGGTGACCAAGGATATCGGGGATTTGAAAGAATATCTCGTCCACGAGTCCCGCGTCGACTACTCCGCCGTATTCCGAACTCTTCAGAGGTTTCATATATTTCTGGAATTAAATATAAAAATATGGCATCACTCGAAATACAATATGACGGCACACGTATCCTTAAATAGTATTTTACGGTCCCTGAAAGTTTCTCGAGCTCATTTTTAAACTTATGATTAAAATTTCTGAAATCTCTTTTACTGAAATATTAAAAAAAGGAAAGAAATTATGATACTCAACTTATTATCAAGTATGTAAATAAACTAGAAGTCAAATTTTTTAAATTTCTGTTTCTACTAATTCTTATTAAAATTCTTTCTGGGAATTTTTTTTCCCTCCCATGAGTTTTTTTTTTCTTTTCCCCATCGAGGAAAAGAAAAACCTAATTACTGCGCTATTTAATTTTTGATACCTTATTTTTAATTCATTCCCAATTAACTAAAAAAATTCTTACAAATAATATATATTGTACTTTTTTTAAAAAATAATAATAATATTGCTCCCATCCTTTCAAAAAAAAAAAAGGTTTTCCATTTTATTCTTTTCACAAATTTAGTCCATTATTTAAAGAAAATTTATTACATGTATTTTTTTAACTCAGTCACATTTTTTTTTTGATAAAAGTAAATAACTTCATATCATTTACACAAATTTCATTTCATTTAATTCAAAAAAAATTTTTTTTATGACATTGATTTAAAAACTTCCATTTATTCTGAAAAACGAATTTTTTATTATTAAAAAAAATTCATTCTATTTTCTTGTAATTTCATTCTTCTAAATACTTTCCTTTCCATTCTTTAGACAAATTTCTATCTATTGTTCACAGTGAAAATTAATGCATTAAAAAAATAATTTCATTCTTTGCAAATTTCTATTTCCATTCCTTAAATGAATTCTTTTCTATTCCATTCCTTGAATGAATTCTTTTCTATTCCATTCCTTAAATGAATTCTTTTCTATTCCATTTCTTATGTGAATTCCTTTCTATTCCCTTCCTTAAATAAATTTCTTTCTATTCCCTTCCTTAAATAAATTTCTTTCTATTCCCTTCCTTAAATAAATTTCTTTCTATTCCCTTCCTTGAATAAATTCTTTTCTATTACATTCCTTATGTGAATTCCTTTCTATTCCCTTCCTTGAATAAATTCTTTTCTATTACATTCCTTATGTGAATTCCTTTCTATTCCATTCCTTATGTGAATTCCTTTCTATTCCATTCCTTTTGGGAATTCTCATTTTCCTTTCTATCTCATTCCTGAAATTAATTCTTTTATATTCCATTCCTTAAATAAATAGTCCTTTCTATTTCATTCCTTGAAAAATTCGTTTCTATTCAATTCCTTGAAAAATTCGTTTCTATTCAATTCCTTGAAAAATTCGTTTCTATTCAATTCCTTGAAAAATTCGTTTCTATTCAATTCCTTGAAAAATTCGTTTCTATTCAATTCCTTGAAAAATTCGTTTCTATTCAATTCCTTGAAAAATTCGTTTCTATTCAATTCCTTGAAAAATTCGTTTCTATTCAATTCCTTGAAAAATTCATTTCTATTCAATTCCTTAAATGAATTCCTTTCTATCCCATTCCTTTCATGAATTCCTTTCTATCCCATTCCTTTAATAAATTATTTTTCTTTCTTCAATAAAAAATGTTTTCAATGAAGTTCGATGAAGATTCGACAATTTTCAATGAACATTCATTTCATTGAAATTCGAAAACATCCATTTCATTGAAATTTGAAGACATTCATTTCATTGAAATTTGAAGACATTCATTTCATTGAAATTTGAAGACATCCATTTCATTGAAATTTGAAGACATTCATTACATCGTTTACATTCATTACATCATCATTTTACTATCCAAAATAATTTCCGTTTCTTTCGCTAAAAAATTTTCTACCTGTCCTTTAAAGGAAATTTCCATTTTTCAAAAAACAATTTCATTTTTTAAGCAAAATTTATCCTTACTCTTTCAAATCGTTTTCCCAATTTTTTTCTTAAACAAATATATTTGTTTATCCAAAGTTATATTCAATTTTTTTCCCCATCAAAAAAATTACCATTCTTTTGGATGTTTCTTCCATTCTTAAAGTACCATTCCTCACATATCGTCCCATTCTTTCAATTTTTCAATGCTTTATGAAATACATATTTCTTTTTACATCCCATTTCTTTCTTTATCGAATCCCTTTGAAAAGGTTTCACACTTTCTTTCTTTTTGAGGGGGAAAATATTTCCATCCCATTCTTTCTCTCTTTTAAATATTAATATTCCTTCGGTTTTCTTTCTAGTAAAACATACACGACCGAGGCTTTATCAAATACGTGACAACATAGGTAAATTCACCTTCAAATATCAATGAAGCCATGAAATGAATTAGTCGTGTAGTAAAATAAATCATCGTTCATTACATATTCACTCATTGCCGATATCTCACTTCCAATGTGCGAAATAGGGATGGCAATGCCAGGACCCCTTGATGATGAAAATTCAGAATTAATGAAAGAAATAACTGCAGAATTGATGAAAATTCAGAATTAATGAAAAAATAACTGCAGAATTGATGAAAATTCAGAATTGCAGAATTAGTGAAAGAAATAATTGCAGAATTGATGGAAATTCAGAATTTAACGAAGAAACAGTTCCAGAACTGATGAAAATTCTCGGAATTAATGCAAGAAATAATTTTAGAATTGGCGAAAGCCTCCAGAAATTTACCGTGAGTGCGCAGCCCGGGGCGACCGCTCCTGTCGCACATCCCTAATGACAGCTCTGGGCTATACAACACCGGATATACGGACACTATTAGTTTTCATCCTAGACTATTAACTTCTTCACTTTCTTATTTTGAAACTGAAGTTCTCACAATTAATGTGCAATAGTTTTAATAATTGTTTGACTAAATAAGTCGTTCTTATTCGAGTCGTTTCCCCTCTCGAAGCAAAGTTTTCTATTTCAGTATTAAACGTTTTACCATTTCGCGAACTTCTGTTATGCCCTATTTAATATTAAAGAATACTGGCGGCATAAGGAGTTAACAACAACAACAACAAAAAGTACGTACACGCATAAATACCCTTTCTTCAGAACAAAAAAGAAAGAGAAATAATGGTAAGGAAATGTAGTAAATAATTCAAAAGATATAAAATTTTTAAAGACTGCATCTCTATTGAGACTTGAGACTTAAATCTTAAATTTTTGATATCTTCTTTCCACTTATTTCTCCTTTTTTTTTGCATTGAAATTTTCTCAGACATTCGTGAGGCCTTGAAAAATGCATCGAAGTAGTAGTACTTGGAACTTATTCGAATATTTGCAGATGTTACTAAATTTCTTTTAGTTTTCCAACTACGAACCAGATTACCACATTAAAAGAATTATCGTCAAACTGAACGGCAGACATCAACATTTGAGAAATGCATTCATTCCAAAATTGAGTTTTCTAATTGCTAATTTGGAAATCAGATAGCCAGCACTTTCTGAACACAAATGAACACGTGTTTTTAGTAGGGCTAGGAATCGACTGAAATTTGGTAGGTTATTTAACCTTTGCATTGTATGTGAACTTCAAATGTTATAGGCCTGATTGCTCTCTTTGGAGAGACTTCCTAAAACTGATGATTGGCTCACATTCGCTCCTTGAAGTGACTGTTGTTAATTACTGTTGTTTGTTAAGATACTTTTCTTTTTTTTTTGACTGATAAGAATGACTTAGATTGAGCCTCGTAAACCGATTGAGCCTTTTGTAAACACCACGTTTTTGTGTCTCCAACAAGTAAGCGATTTGGGCATTTTCACTCCTGTGCTTAGATAATGCAATAAATAATCTGTTATTAATATTAAACCAGTTCTTGAAACATTATTTATAATAATGGTGACGAGGAAGTGTTCCGGTAAAGGTAAATAAATCGAACCTTGTGTGTACGCGCTCAAAAAGAAACAGATTACGCTATAGTTAGAATTTCGAAAGTAGGCCTAGTTGGTTAGCTGTCAATTTACGATGATGCCAATGAAGATTTTGACTTGTACAGTACTCACAACTTTTAACCGAACGATGGCGATATCTTGGTATCCAGAAGTTGTAGAATGAAGCGGTTTTCACCAAAAATTATGGTTTGTGATTTTCTACCCGACTATGTGCAACTCGTCTTGATGAGGGGTCATCTACATATTTATTATTGTTCAAACTTAAAAATCTTCAATATAAACCTTTATTTGTTTGCATCCTATCTGATTTATCGCATTGCATTTACCCAAAAAATAAAATTTCATTGCTGTAAGTATAAAAATGAGAGAGATATGAGTGAAAATGTGTTGGGGGACACTAAACATTGAGAAACTGAATTTTGAAGGTTGATTGCAGGGGAAAGCAAGTTCCGAACGATAAATACTCCATATGCTAGGCGAGTGTTTGGATCTAGTGCTGTTAAAAAATAAATATTTTTTATTTTATGGAGGTGAAAACTTTTTTTTATTATTATTCATTTTAGTGACTATATCCATGATTGAAACGAATATTTATACCATATTTATTTCAAACGATGTGGCACAAAGCAATTGTTTGTGACGACAATTTCGTCGATTTAGAAAAATAAGAATTTTCCGTCGAACATTGCACTATTTTATGTTATAACCTTGTTTCATTTTGCAATTCTCCAATTTTTAATAATGCTTAAAAAAAATACGAATGAAACGAAATGCCGTGGCTTTAGCAGAGACGACTCCACCAAGAGCCACTTCCCTAAACTTGGCGCATACAAAGATGATTTACGCTATTGGGAGAACCGTTATTTATTGATTATTATCTCCATAAATATTAACATCAATATAGTCGCTGTGGTGGTCGAGTGGTCATAGTGACGGACTCGCATCGCGGGGATCCAGGTTCGAGCCCAACCGTCGCCACAGTGGGGGTCGTCCGATCTCCCCGTTAAAAAGTCTCGCCACAGAGAGCATTAGGCCTACAAACAGTACAAATATTCAGTCACTACACATCACTCACTTCACTTCTGAGATATAGATGGCAGCACTGAAAAATCATACACAACACTAGATACGCACTCAGACTGTTAGGTACACACATAATTCCGGCACAACTCACTAGGTAGTAAATTGCCTATGGCAATAGACCTGAGTTGTGCTCTGCTTGGAAAAAAAAAAAAAACATCAATATAATTGTATAGTATTAATTTGTGAATTCTTTGCACATTATTATATTTACCATTTCAGCTCATGAATGTTGTCTAAAGAATGAAACAAATTTCTGAAATAGTGTTACAAATAAACGTTGTTTATTTGTTTACTCGAATACTTAAAAATAAATAAATGTTTGAACAACTGGATGGATGACTTATTTATCGTATCACCGTATACTTAAAACAATAATTGCCCATTTCAGCATAATTTTGAGCATCTTCGCATAATTTTTCAATGAGTTTTAAATTTATATCTAGTATATGGTCCCTAAAAGTGGTCATTTTGGGTCATATAATCGCTCATATCTTGCGAAATAGAGGTCAGATTTGAATGAAAATTGATTCTGTTGGGTTTCGGCTATGCTGACTCGAATGAAATAAAAATTAATGTATGCTTCTATTCATAATTTTTTTAAACATGTTTTAATAATTCATAACTCATATTTTAAAAAATCCAAATTCCAAATGAGTAGTAAAATTATGTTTGGTCTGTTGGAATCTATCATTTAAAATGAAAAATAATAAGATACCTATATTATTTCAGCAATTATGCACAAAAACAAGATGTTTCTGTTTAACATAACGACATTAGTTTTTCAATCATTTATATTTCACTAACTGTTCGTTCAAAATTGATGAAATTTGGTATTTCGGCATTTCTTGAGATACTAAATCCAAATATGGAAGAAAAAAAATGGGGTTGCTATTGAACTTTCAAAAGTTGGATCTAGTTTTAACATCTCTCCCTTAAGAAAAAATAAACTCAATACACTTATGGAAGATCTTAAACGAAGAAGAATGGTACCTTTTTTTTTTCTTTTACAATAAATAGAACCTAAGATATCGTCATCGTTCGGTCAAAAGTTGTGGGTACTGTACATCGAATGGCTCGAGTAGCATTTGCTAGCTAACGAAGTGGAAGATGAAAAAAGCGTGCTCGGAGATCAACACCGAAATGAAATTTAAATGAAAATTAAATTCCGTAATTATCCAAGTCTTTGCATCGGCGGGCCACTGCAAAAAGCTCCAAGGACCTTATGTTGCCCGCGGGCCTTGAATTGAAAATCCCTGGAATAAAGCATCAAATATAACGATACACATACTCACATTAACGAGGATGTGCAGGGATTCGACGTAGGACTTCTCAGTGTCGTACAGCTCGGCCACAACATGCGTCCGCGTATCCTAGAAGAACAAAATTAATCTTGATTTAATTTGATACAGTCTTTCGCAATGGCATTAAATTAAAAGTTTCAGAAGTCAATTACACTCACAGTGAAATACTCTCGAATCCACCATATAACCATACAATTATAATATAAATATCGTACCTGTTTGCATACAAGGAGTATATACATAATTTTGACATGCAATGGTGTCATGCAGCCTTTATCTCATCAAGCGTCCGTCGTAGAGGTATAATTTAAATTTAAAAAAATGCCTAAAAGGCGTACAAAAATTACCCTGTACCAGTTTCGAGAGTGAAAACAACATTGCATAAAAAAATAAATGAAATATAAATTTTTATACGGTCCCCTTGTCCTCTAACTTTCAATTAGAAAGTTGATGCCCTGTCTCTTCTGAGCCCAATAAAAACAATTTCACTTTCCCAAGTGCAATATTCGCTGAGATATTTGATATAAGAATTTAGATAATTAGATTCTTACACCGTAAAAGATTTTGGTTTTTTTTTTAACTTTGTAACCCACTTTATCTTCACTCTTAAAATTGGTACGGGATGATTTCTGAACACATTTTGAGCATTTTCTTTTAAAGTATAGCCATACCTCTACAACGAACCTCTAGGCCGAAAAACACTACACCCTATATAAAACAAGACTATTCCGTCTTCTCATTACCTTTTAATACGAGCGGGTCGGGTTTTATCTGGACGTTATTGTTAGGATTTCCAGTCTTTCGAATACCTTTCATTCGTCAATAACAACGATATAATACGGAAATACGAGATTAAAGAGAAGAGAAAACAAAAAATTTATGGATTTTTTTTTTTCCTTCCACGGAGTGCTTCTGACAGATATCCAGGATTATGTTCTTCTGTATTCTACAGCGAAAATTTTTGATTTATGGTACATATCTTTTGACAGCGTGTGTGCATATACATACGTGTATATGAAGCTTTATATATGGCAGTCTCATAAAATACAGCTTATAAGTTCCACATAAAAAGAAATGTTACGAATTTTCAAAAGAAATCGTATCCGAAGGTTTTTTTAGGTGTTAAAAGTGCATGGTTACGAGAGTTCTAGAATTTTCGCAATTGAAATCACGGCCAAGGTGTTCTTTTCTTCGAGCATAAATTTCAGGTATTTGGCAGACTTTTCTTTCATCTGTGTTAATTTACGATGAAAAGAATGACAATTTATTGATACCGTGATTATGCGTAACCACTGGCCAATTTCGGTAAGTTTGTGTTGAAAAATTTGAGCATCCTCTATTTTGATCCCTACTTCTCATCTCACTTTATCCCATTTATTATTATCCCTATTTCTAATTCCATCATCGCATCTATTCTCATTACTATTCTTCATCCTATTATCATCGTTTTCCACCACTATCTCTCACACCATTATCACAAATATACACAGAATTCTCATCCCTATTTCTCATTCCATCATCATATATATTCGCACCTCTTTTTTTCCATTGTCATAGCATATATGTTCTCATATCCCATCTCATCATTAAATATGTTCATATTCCTCATTCCATCATCATCATATATTCCATTTCATCCCATATTCCTTTGCATGATCATTATATCATGTCCTCGTCTGCATTCCTCTTCCAATCATCATCATATATATTATGTTCTCATCCCTGATCCTCATTCCATCATAATCATCATCATATATATTATGTTCTCATCCCTGATCCTCATTCCATCATAATCATCATCATATATATTATGTTCTCATCCCTAATCCTCATTCCATCGTCATCAATATTCTCATTCCCCTATCATCATCATCATCATCAAATATGTTCTCATCCATAATCCTCATTCCATCATCATTATGTATGTTCCCATTTCTCCTATCACCACCATCAAAATATGTTCCCATTTCTCCTATCACCACCATCAAAATATGTTCCCATTCCCCTATCATCATCAATGTTCTCATTCCCATCATCATCAAATATTTTCTCATCCATAATCCTCATTCCATCATCATTATGTATGTTCTCATTTCTCCTATCACCACCATCAAAATATGTTCTCATTACGTTAAATTCCGTGTATTGCAAATTTATCATATTTACCGGTGATTATGTGCAATCCCCTCGCTCGTATTGGTAAATATGATTATATGAAAGGGAAAAAGTTTGTAAGCGCGACACTACGAATGACATTCCTTCTCTCTCCCCCTTGCCACCTTGCGTTAATTTAAACGAGTATGTAAATTTGATACGTACACCAAAAGGATGGGGGCTGGAATAAACAGGGCCAGTTGTCATAAGAACCTGAAGTTATGAATATTTATTCGTAGTGTGATTAATGGTTAATTTTAATTGATGCACCGTCGTCGTATCAATGATACAAATCGTCAATGAATTATCTAAATTGTCTACCATTTGACATGAACTTCAGTCTAGTGTAATGCTGATTATATTCGCACATGTTGTTAAATATGAAGAAAACCGACAAAACCAGGGGCTGATAGAAAAAAAAAATTCTCTCTTTCTTCACACTAATCTCAATTTATTTTAGCAGGATTTATTTTATGGCAAAATACGTGTGTAGTGCACGCATCATGTACTGATAAGTGGTTAAATAGAAGTGGTTATTCCCATATGATTTCTTTAGTATTTATCAAACTTTTGCCAACTTCATTTGGGAATTGTGCATAATCACCGGTAAAATTTACCAATCTTACCATGACGATTGATAATTATGCATAATTTCAGATTCATCACATTTACCATTTGTAGCAGAAACATATTTTCACTTTTTTTAATTACTTTTCATATGCAAGGCTGGAAAAACCGCCAAAGCTTTTGATAATATCACGTGTGGGTACACCATATTCACAAGCATACCAACTGCATTAAATGGTAGAAAATTCTGATTTGTTGACAGATGCAAGGAGTTCCCCGGCAATTAAATTTGCATTTCCGTATGATTTCTTCCGCATTTATCAAACTTACCAACTTCATACGGGAATTATGCATAATCGGCGGTGAAAGTGATAAAAGCGGTGAAATTTATCAAACTTCCCGAGACGATTGATGATTATGCATAATTACCGATTTATCAAATTTATCGTCAAAGAGAAACATGTTTTCGATTCTTTAATTCTGTTTATACTCCGCATATAAGGCGGAAATAAGAACCCACCAAGGCTTTTGATATTATCATGCATGTTAAGTAACTTGAATATCAACTGCATAAAATGCTAGAAAATTCCGATTTATTAAGAAACACAAAGAGAAGTTCCCTGGACCGATTAGATAATCTTCAACAATTTAAATTTAGTATAATTTAATTATCGTAACTTCATTCCTTAATCTCTCTCTTTCTCTCGAATGTACATTCATTGTAAATATCTTTCTCTATAAGTCTTCTCGCAACAGTAAAAGTCCGTTATAACGAGTACAGCTTATAACGAAAATCTCGCTATAACGGGTGATTTGCAAGTGATTCTCAAATAGATAACCTTAACGGTACAAAAAAATTATTCGGTTATAGCGAGTTGAAAATTAGGAAGCATTCGCTATAACGTCGAAAGGATTCTCAACAACAACAAAAAAAAAGCCAGTTATTCCTTCTCTCTCCTCAAAAATTACACATTATGACTCATCACGGCACATGCTACTCGTAAAAATTACTCCGGGATACTTCAAACAAGGGACAGACCAGAAAATTCAAATCGTTTTGATCTCCCGCTTCCTATTTTTTGTCGTCGTCGTCCCCTCCCTTCTATAAACATGGGTAATGTGATGATTATATTCGACTTTAGTCTTTTCCCAGGGCCTAAGGAAACACTCATTTCCGAATGACTGAAAAAAATCGTGCTAAAGGAACTTTCCGATTAGCGGGAAAATGTTGACGAGTCCATAGGAATGTGGAAAAAGCGGACAGTGATACAATAATTGAAAATATTCAATTGTTCAGTTGTTCGACTAAATCCCTTTGAAAATATGAAATTCTATGCAAAATTGTCTTGGAGAATTAACGGCTGTGAGACCCCAAAAATCAGTTTCATGAATAGAGTTCAGTTCATTTGTTAATATTGAAACGAAATGATCCAAAAAACATTTCAATGCAGATGAAGAATCCATTTCATACAGTTTTATAACCTGGTCAGAACAAAAAAAAATGGAAATTCCATTATAATGTGGTCAGTTATAGTGACAATTTTCCTCGTGGTTTGGTACTGTTGCTATATAACGGACACTTTTACTGTACATCTTACAATGAAAAAATAGCGTAAACAGCGCGTATAACATAAACATTGTACTATAAATTTTTACCGATATTCCAATGAGGCTGTCGTTGGCAGCGACCGTGAAACGCCGAGAGAAAAAATATCTCAGGATCCGATCCGATATCCAAGGATCACTTCGGGATCTTTTATTGGTCGATGGCAACATCCTTCTTCCACATCCTACGGAACGGACATTATAAACCGAAGTCGAATGCTTTTAAAAACCGAAACCTTGTGGTCAAACACGGTAGTGCCGAGAGGCTTTCTGTCGCCAACAGCGACAGGTTTGGCGATCGGAAAATTTCACCGTCTGTTTTTTTATATCCAATCAAAAAATCTTTCCCCCCCCCCCCCCCGCGCCCCATTTCTTTTAACCGGAAAATTTTTAACGGGATAAACAAGTCAACCAATTTATTAACGAAACCGTTATTTTTCCTCTTCCATTAACGTTCATCAAGTTTGGTTTCTGTAACATGCCTTATTTAGTTTCCAGCCTTAAACGATAGCCACTGTACGATCGCGTAAATATCAGGGGTGGATTATATTCACACCGGCGTTTCAATCCCAGCGACAGCACAGAAGTTGTTTTTCCGAATTCAAGCTTTGTGAGATAACTTTCGTCCAAAAGAGGTCTTATTAAAGTGACCAGCTGACCTACACGAAAGTTCATTCATAACACACGCATTCAGTTCCTCTTAATCGGGTAACGGATAAATCTTCTAGAAGCAAAATTTCTCTTATAGAGAAAATTTTAAAGTTCCCCGCTTATTAGAATAATGTCAACAACTTCTCCCCGTTTGATCGAATATTGTGATTCACACAAAAGCTATGAATGTAGGCACACACACACACACACACACACACACACACACACACACACACACACACACACGCTATATTAACCAAACACAAAATCTATAAATGTATATTAACCACTATGTGTATAATATTTTTATTAGATAAAACATTTGGAAATTATGGGAAATATTTAGCCAGTGTTTGGGTGCGGGTAGTCCAGGTTGATAAGGTATTCGCCCAAAGGATGTTTAGAGGTGTCGCGAGTTCAATACCCGGTTCGCCCTTGTCCGAAACTCTCCTGCTGCAGGGGTTCAACGGAAACGGCGACATGACCACAGAAAAAATGTGGGACTACTGCTACCGCAGGGAGTCCCACACCGAGGGGTTAGCGCGCCAACCTCTGAGTATAAGAGAAAAAGGCTGCCGTTCGAAATCGGCAATAGATTGTAGGTCCCGGTCTAATTAGCCCTCGTGCGCAGAAAATGACCGTGGTGCGACAAAAATGATCAAAATGATATTTTGCCAGTTAAAATTTACGAAAAACTTGGACTTGGAGGGTCTCTTAGTGTCTGAGACAAGGGCGCTCAACCTTAATTGGTTTGAAAACGTGTCGCTTGCGATTAAAGTGATCTGTGACAGCATCGCGGTTGTAAATGTGCCGCAGATTACCTAAATGATTTGGGAACGTATCACGACCAACTCGTGACGTGGTCCTACAACTCTGTCCTCTTAAGTACTCTGAAACTGTGCCGCAAGTCACTTAAGTGAAGTGCAAATATGCCGCGGGTCACTTAAGTGATCTGGAACTGTGCCGCAAGTCACTTAAGTGAAGTGCAAATATGCCGCGGGTCACTTAAGTGATCTGGAACTGTGTCGCGGGCTTACTCAAAAATTATCTGTAAATATGCCGTGGGCCACTTACGTGAGCTAGGGATGTGCTGCACGTTACCTAAGTGATGTGAAACTGCACCGTGGGTCACTTAAGTGATTTGCAAATGTGTCGCCGCAGTCCACTTGAGTAATTTGCAAATGTGTCGCCGCAGTCCACTTGAGTGATTTGGAATGGTGTCGCGGATTACTCAAGTGATCTGCAAACATGCCGGGGGTCACATAAGGACGGATCCTACGATTACTTGGTTCGCGACGCAGGGTGAGATAATTAAAGTAAAAGATAATAAAAGTCTAAAACAGGGAACGTTCAGACGTTTCGAAATGGATAGAGAAGGAAGACTGCTCGTTTTTTCGTTGCTGCGTATTATGCCCTAATATGTGGCGAAGAATTAGAACGTGTGCGAAGAAAATAAAGTGCAGCGCAAAAGGCGATGGTGGATGATGTCAGTCAATAAGAGCCGCAACAGGTAACTAAAATACAAAATGAAACATCACTTTTCATGTAAAGCATTTAATTTAAAGTAAGGTAAAAAACTGTAATTTTTACAAACAAATGACTTGGAGTAAAATCATCTCAGCAAATCATGGCACAAGGGGGGGGGGTGACAGGGCTCTAGCTCTGATGCCTGGGACAGTTCTCATCATTTTTTGCTTTTTTTACGCTATAAATTAACTACAGAAGGGGCCCCCGTGAAAAGTCTGACCGAAGGGCCCGCAAAAGATCTCAGCCGACGGGGGCCCCGCTCCAGGATGTGGAGGCCATGCAACAAATTTTATTTTATTAGTTGAATGCTTTAATCATTGCGAGAAAACCGATTACAATTTAACGAAAAATCCATCATTAATTAAGATTAAATTCACGAGAAATGTAATTAGTTATTTACACACACACACTAATAATTTGAGCAAAAATACTATAACTGTTATAGTAATGCGGCAATTAGAACACAAATTTAAGAACATAAGTATGCACGCAGTAATGTACATAACGACGATTTACTCACTTATTTCGGATACAACGCCAGTGATTTCCTTTGTGACTTGAGGAAGGAACCATCTGGCAAATTTCAAAATTTTCCACTGATAAGGGGTCATTCAAGTATTACGTCATCCCAGCATCGGGGGGGGGGGGTTGTGGATTTGCTGAGTTTTGATATGACAAGGGGGGGGGGGGGTTTGAAAGTAGCTTACGTCATCAACCACCCCTTTTTGAAGATATGAAATATTCTAAGCTGCTAACGAAATTTTGCTGACGAGGAGAGGGGGGGGGGGGGAGTCAAAAATGGCTGAAAATCTGCTTACGTAATACTTGAATGGCCCCTAAGTGCAAACTTAAATCACTTTAAATTCTTTTCGAGGCGTTGTACACTTTAAACCTGTCGTTATGATCATCGTTTTTCTCAGATTTAATTATATGTCCTTCCATTTTTGTTCTCAGTTAAGCCCATAGATAGTGCTTACTTTTTTATTAAAGTAAAAGATCTCCAAAAAAAAAGTCTGCACAAACGCCGAAGCTTCGTGCAAAATGTCTTAAAATTAAAAAAATGATCGCGAAAAGAAAGGATTTGAGTTTGTGAAGCAAATTGAAAGTTTTGGATGCAATAAAAAGCAACTCAAGATGAAATTCCCAAACAGCATGGAATTTCTAAAGCGCAAGTATCGAGCATTAAGAAAAATTTAGATGAAAATGAAAAACAGAGATTGGTGCAAGAACGGAAAGTGTGTACAGAAAACAAAACGGAAGAGAAAGTCGAATTTCTACAGTATCAAAACCAAGCTGTATTACAATGGTTTCATGCTTAAAGAGAAAAAAAAATGTGTTAATCAACGACGTCATAATTAAGCAAAAAGCACAGAAAGTCACCAAACATTTAGAAAACTGAAAATTTTTCTGCTTCAAAAGCATAATTACACAGATTGCAGTAAAGGAACAATTCGATGTTTGAGACATTGCAAACTATACAGGGTGCATAGCTAACAGCACTCGCCGCCAATTACCGGCGAATCCGTTAATCCTAGAGACAATACTTCAAATAAAAAAAGGATTCAAATAACGTTTATATAGACTTCGGATAAGTCATTCATTTGGCAAGGGATTTTATAGTTATTAATATAAGAAAATAAACTTCTTGTACAGACTCCCTGTGCTCAAAAACCCGATTAAAAGTTTATTGCCTTAATAAGTACAATTCGTCAGTATGAAGTGTGACCTCCTCGGTCGGACACTGATGCACATTTGGTATCAGGTATGCATGCCGTCCACTGAATTGTTGACGAGAGCATGATGGATTTCGTCTCATTCGTCCTTTAAGACTATTTTGGATTCCTATACGGTTCGTGGGGGGGGGGGGGGGGGGAGCACCCCACGTCTGTCGGGTGCATTACAGACGTGTTGAATGGAATTTAAGTCCGGGGAATATGCAGGCAATGGCATGCGCTCAATATCTTAACTTGGACACTACATTGTATGTGGATGGGCATTGTCATCCATGAACGGAAAGTCTAGACAACTACACATCGTAAAAGACGGGGATATGACCCAGGAGAATGTCCGTGCAATAACGATATCTCCATCAAATATTTGAAGCGGAGTTCTGCCATTGTGCATGATACCCGAACACACCATTACTCCTTGGCCATAGCGACCGATTTCCTGGACATTCTGCTGATGGTAAGAGTTCCCTGCTCTCATCATAGCAGATGGCGTAACTAAGATTTTTGCCAAAATCTGTTAGTCACAGGGAGGCCATATGAAAAGTTTAATTTTTTTTTTTTTTTAATTTCATGCCACTGTGGTGGTCGAGTGGTTATAGTGCCGGACTCGTGATGCGAAGATCCGGGTTCGAACCCCACAGTGGTGGTCGGCTGAAGTTGGTTTTCTGTGGTTCCCAACTTCAAGGCGCAAATGCGAGCCGATCTCCCCGTTAAAAAGTCTCGCCACAGAGAGCAACAGTCCTACAACGGTAAATCATTCAACCGTAACACTTCACTCATAGTTAGTAAAACTGGGGGGCAGATGACAGCACTACACATAACAAGCATTACACAGAAACAAACTTTACGTCAGGTTGCACTACACGTACACTCACATTCCCGCATGTACCGATTCGTTGGGGGGGTTCCGCGGGGGGGGGGGGTGCATGTGTGGTGTAGCAGTAGTAGGTAGGGGCTCGGGGATCCATGATGTTCTTAAGTCAGCCACCTCGTTGGGCAATTTTCCTGTTGTGGCGTTGTATTTGTATTTGTATAACCAACCCCTTGCCATATGAATGACTTATCTGAGGTCTACACGTTATTTGGATACTTTTTCTAATAGGATCAACCTCTAGAATCAACGATTCGCCAGTAATTTGCGGTGGGTGATGATAAGATTATGCGCAAGAAGTTATGCGCTCTGTATAAGACATTTTGAAAACTATAATAACGATATGAAACGGCAATTGTTGATTGTTCCCCGCTCGATCAGATATCATGGGCTGGAACCTTTGTCATCCGTTTAAGCGGGGCAGACTGCAATTGCTTATTTTTTCACTTTCAATGTGAAAGACGGGTTGACTGAGTATTAATTACACAAAACTAACAGACACGCGTACACTTTTACGTTTTGCAACGGCATATTCCAACCCAACTTGAATTTTCTGGGATGATACGGGTGGTAAATTACCTAATTATTCAATCTGATCATTTTTGGTCGCACTACGACCATTTCCTGCAGACTAAACGGCTGATTAGACCGGGACCTATACTATTGCTTGTTGCTGATTTCGAACGCAAGCGTTCGACTTTTTTTTGTCTGGTCGAGAGGTTGGTGTGCCAACACCCAAGAATTCGTTCTGCGACCGTCTCGTCTCGTCACCGTTACACCATTATGCCTCCATATCAAGAAGGATTCCGATAAGGACTGGTCAGGTATCGAACTCAGGACACATCTCAACACATCTTTTTGGTGCACTTCCTACAGTAGGCGTGTTTCTCGAATAAATCAAACATCAAAAATGAAATGAAAGTTTTATTTAATTACAATGATCACATAACCTAAAACTTTTACTTTACATTAGGAAAATTAGCGCTTTCTATTGGCTCATCAGAGAACAAAAATAAAAATTAAAGGTACTGATTGAAGACTTGTCAACTTAGTATGTGCTGTACCTACTCTAGAATGTTTTTTTTTTAATCTTAACTCAGTAACGTATTTTCCATTAATTTCAAATGTTTCATCAAATAAGAAACATTGTCTCTCTCTGTAGTGGTTTAACGTGTATTAACGGTTGACGTATGTGAAGCGTAATATCCGATCAAGTGGGGAAGAGTATGAAATTACCGTATTAAGCAAAACTTTAACTGTGGAAGAGAAATTATGGTGCTGGAGGATTTTATTCGTGTAAGCGGGACCGACTTTATATTTCAAAATGTGAGTTTTCTTCTCGTGATTCAGCATTGAACTACTCAAACGAGCACGTATTCACGAATGGGAGGGAGGGGGGGGGGGGAGAGTCACATACATTGCATATTATTTCGCCAGAAGCACATTTTACACTCAAACTTGCGTAGTCATCCATCAGTTTGTCACCTCATTTATTACTCCCCAATGTCAAATGTCCAGACGCGACTGGCTCTTTTTGGCACTGATCTTGTGCAATCACGAATTTGTAAACACAATTTTTGGCGAGATATTTAGTATTTTGAGCGTCTTTTTTTTTTTTTTTGTGTTATTTCTCGGAAAATCCGATTGAGTTTGAATGCGTGTTATTATGTACGAAGTGTCCCATAAGTTCGCAAATAGTTTAAAAATTTGTAATAATTGAAGAAATTGGTAAAGTTTTGAATGAGGTTCGCAAAAGAAAGACCTCGATTTAAAGACGCCGACGTTCTGCTATAGTACCATTGAATTCAAAAATATAGAATAATCAAAATAAATAGCCAAAACGAAGTTTTTTAGTCAAGTTGAAAAAAAGCAAAGTTGCAGTCAATATATAAAAATAGATACAGAAGGTTGCAAGTTACTTCCTCCTCAAGAATAACTATAACTGTTCACTTTAAATTTGAACACATTAATAGGCCTTGCAAATGGTATGTACTTGCACCTTCTGTATCTATTTTATATATTTTTATATATTTTGACAGCAACATTGCTTTTCTTTCAACTTGAATAAAAAACTTCGTTTTGGCTATTTAATTTTGATTCTTCTATATTTTTGAATTCAAATGGTACTACAGCAGAAAGTCGGGTGATCGAGCATCTATTTAGGCTTTGGAGGCCAAGGGATGCTCTCAGAAACGTTCTGTGTCAAGCCAATGTCTGGGTGTTCCCCCCGATGAGAGTCTTACACATTGGCTACGACTTTTTTTCATATTTGAATTTTTTTTCATTCTAAAGTTTTGAAATTTTCAATTTCCAATTCAGACAATGAATTTGCTTTCTTAGTCTAACAATATAAATATATACACTAGCTATAATTCCCGGCGCTGCCCGGGTTTTCTTCAATGAGGCTTTTTTGGATCACGTGATATCTCCCTATCTTTTTCTTGAGGGACATACAAACTGTGTCCAAGTTAACCAATATGGCGACTTCCTGCGCGATTCATGAAATAAACGAATCTAGATTTACAGAAACGTAGAAATGAATATATATTTTTCATTTTTTAAGGGGCGCTAAGTATTTCGATAAACCTCCACCCCCTGAACTTCAAATTACCCATCTGCCTGTTTCAGCTTTCAAAAAATGCTTAATTAAAGCTGTGGAATTTTTTCGATCTACTTTTTACGAGCTCATAACTAATTTTATAATATCCTAACCCACATGAATTTATGCAAATAAATATCAAAAGACAATACGGAGACATTAATTTTTATGCTTGAGAAGATATTAATAAAAAGTTGAAATCAATGTTATTGCATGGATATCCAACTCAAGTCCGGCTAATTACTTCATATTTAATCTCCTGGCTTCGTATATCTCTAAGTAAACTCAATATTTCAAAAATCGAGTATTTCATACAATTTTTAAAATTATTGATGTGACAGAAAACCCCACCCAATTTCCGCATTTCTACATTAAAATCGGCAATTTTAACACTGATTTCTATGAGGATCACCCTTTTCCTGACTCCTCAAAGCGAGGCTGATTATGATTATGACGTCATTCAAAAAACCCCATTGCTGGGAGTATTGAAAATGTGGCAAACCATTATAAAGGCATAAATATTATACATATACTGACAGCGTTGAAGAAATGACAAACCATTGTAAAGGCATATACACGTCTGAAACGCATTGCTAGGGAACCACGGTAACCAAAGTAAATGTTCGGAAAGTGATTGTTGAAGCCCAAAAACCATTGTTGCCCTACGGTTTTTTGCCCATTTGGGGCATTTGCCCTGCTCTGACGAAATTTTAAAGTAGCCTATCGTTCAAGTCGGGTCCCATTTGGTATATATGCAAAATTTAGTGACGATCGATCTAAAATTGTAGATTTGTATAGAGAACACGCGAACACACACACACAGAAAATCAATTTTATATATATAGATATACTAGCTGATACCCGGCGACGTTGCCCGCCCCGTAAAAAATTTATATATGTATAGCTTATTAATTACTTCTTAATCAAAAAAATTTCTGCATCAAGTAAGAGAAAATTACTTTTATATTTAAATCTTCAGGCAATCGCTTGTGGATACACAATATTTTTTCTTTTTCCATCTGGTGTGTAGATGTACAAATTTTTGCTATTAGCAACACGCGAACAGGTGACGAAAAGGTGTCTCAAGTAAGTTGATACCTGCCACTGCTAACGACTGGCCTTGCGCTTTGTTGATTGTCATGGCAAAAGCTAAACGAATCGGGAACTGTAACCGCTTGAAAGTGAATGGCATTTCTTCGGTGATGAGTGGGATACGTGGAATGAAGACTTCTTTTTCTTTGTAACATCCAGTTAGAATCGTTGCTTCAATGATGCAATTGTGCAATTTCTTCACGCAGAGTCTGTTGGCATAGCAGAGTGTCGGTGTCTCCAAATTTCTTAAAAGCATTACAGGTGCTCCGACTTTGAGGGTCAAATTGTGTGGTGGCACACCCGGAATATCCAAAGAGTTCAGAAATTCTGCAGGATACAGAACTGTCTGCGCTGTGTCTGTGACAGTGTCAACCGATTTGTAAGATGTGGAGTCTCCCGGAATAATTTTTAGGATTTTTCCGTTGATCTTGTTCACACTCATTTTTCGGTGCCAGAATCGCACTCTCACAAAGCCACTCATGGTTTCGGTGATTTTGTTGAATGTTTGGGAAGACTTTGTCTGCAAGTTCTTGAACTGAGTTTATATATATAATAACTGGCAAAATCCATTTGGGAACGTTATCAGTCCAGTGCTTGGGTCTACGGGAATTCTTCCATTGCCAAGTTTAATCAACTGATGTGAAAATGATAGCAGTGCTGAGTCATTTTGCAGTTGAACTCGCATGTTGGTGGATAATGATAATTTTTTAGCTTCGTGCCAGAGTGTTGATGTCCTAACAAACTCGAGGCGACCACCGATAGACAGAACCTTCACTTCCAACCCATCTCACTAATGGCAGTAAATTGCAATGTAGCGATATGGCCAGAGTTGGTGTTTGGTGAAGTAGAGTGCTGATGATTTGAGGCAAGCATTGAGTTCATCAACTGGCGTTGAACATTTTTATTCCCTGTTTTATCGTCGTAGTTGTTGTTCTCTGTCGTTAGTGACGTCAGATATCCAGCTTCTGCAGCGAATATTATTCAAACTCCTTTTAAGCACTTTTTAAATTGAAACTATACCTCAACGATGGGTGGTTGATGAGATAAAGGCCACATTAGCACTTACAGGACACCCTGTATACATGCAAGCAAAAATATCTGGCGCTTCCAGGGTTTTCTTCAATTACTGGGAGTATTGGAAAAGAGCCAAACAAACCATTATAAAGGAATAAACTGTAATGATGGCAGCGTTAAAGATGTGACAAACCATTGTAAAGACATATACACGTCTGAAATGCATTGTTGGGAACCACGGTAACCAAAGTAAACGTTCCGAAAGTAATTGTTGAGGCCCCAAAACCATTGTTGCCCGGCAGTTTTTCGCCCATTTCGGGCATTTGCCCAGCTCTGACGAACTTTTAAAGTAGCCTACGGTTCAATCCCGGACCTGTTTGGTATATATGCAAAATCTGGCGACGATCGGTCTAAAACTGTAGATTTGTATAAAGAGCATACATACATACATACTTTCACATTTATATATAAGACTAGCTGATACCAGGCGACGTTGCCCGCCCCGTAAAAAATTTATATATGTATAGCTTATTAATTACTTCTAAATCAAAAAACTTTTTGCATCAAGTAAGAGAAAATTACTTTTATATTTAAATATTTTAATTAAAATCTTCAGGCAATCGCTTGTGGATACACAATATTTTTTCTTTTTCCATCTGGTGTGTAGATGTACAAATTTTTGCTATTACCAACACGCGAACAGGCGACGAAAAGGTGTGAAAAACAGGGCTCAAGTAAGTTGATACCTGCCACTGCTAACAACTGGCCTTTCACTTTGTTGATTGTCATTGCAAAAGCTAAACGAATCGGGAAATGTAATCGCTTGAAAGTGAAATAGCATTTCTTCGGTGATGATCCAGTAACAGTTTTTCTTTGTAACATCCAGTTAGAATCGTTGCTTCAATGATGCCATTGTGCAATTTCTTCACGCAGAGTCTGTTGCCATAGCAAAGTATCGGTGTCTCCAAATTTCTTAAAAGCATTACAGGTGCTCCGACTTTGAGGGTCAAATTGTGTGGTGGCACACCCGGAATATCCAAAGAGTTCAGAAATTCTGCAGGATACAGAACTGTCTGCGCTGTGTCTGTGACAGTGTCAACCGATTTGTAAGATGTGGAGTCTCCCGGAATAATTTTTAGGATTTTTCCGTTGATCTTGTTCACACTCATTTTTCGGTGCCAGGATCGCACTCTCACAAAGCCACTCATGGTTTCGGTGATTTTGTTGAATGTTTGGGAAGACTTTGTCTGCAAGTTCTTGAACTGAGTTTATATATATAATAACTGGCAAAATCCATTTGGGAACGTTATCAGTCCAGTGCTTGGGTCTACGGGAATTCTTCCATTGCCAAGTTTAATCAACTGATGTGAAAATGATAGCAGTGCTGAGTCATTTTGCAGTTGAACTCGCATGTTGGTGGATAATGATAATTTTTTAGCTTCGTGCCAGAGTGTTGATGTCCTAACAAACTCGAGGCGACCACCGATAGACAGAACCTTCACTTCCAACCCATCTCACTAATGGCAGTAAATTGCAATGTAGCGATATGGCCAGAGTTGGTGTTTGGTGAAGTAGAGTGCTGATGATTTGAGGCAAGCATTGAGTTCATCAACTGGCGTTGAACATTTTTATTCCCTGTTTTATCGTCGTAGTTGTTGTTCTCTGTCGTTAGTGACGTCAGATGTCCAGCTTCTGCAGCGAATATTATTCAAACTCCTTTTAAGTACTTTTTAAATTGAAACTATACCTCAACGATGGGTGGTGGATGAGATAAAGGCCACATTAGCACTTACAGGACACCCTGTATACATGCAAGCAAAAATATCTGGCGCTTCCAGGGTTTTCTTCAATTACTGGGAGTATTGGAAAAGAGCCAAACCATTATAAAGGAATAAACTGTTATACTAACAGAATTAAAGGTGTGACAAACCATTGTAAAGATATATACACGTCTGAAATGCATTGTTGGGAACCACGGTAACCAAAGTAAACGTTCCGATAGTAATTGTTGAGGCCCAAAAACCATTGTTGTCCGACGGTTTTTTGCCCATTTCGGGCATTTGCCCAGCTCTGACGAACTTTTAAAGTAGCCTACGGTTCAATCCCGGACCTGTTTGGTATATATGCAAAATCTGGCGACGATCGGTCTAAAACTGTAGATTTGTATAAAGAGCATACATACATACATACTTTCACATTTATATATAAGACTAGCTGATACCCGGTGACATTGCCCACTCCGTAAAATATTTATATATGTATAACTTATTAATTATTTCTTAATCAAAAAATTTCTGATTGAGTAAGAAAAAATTATTTTTATTTTTAAATAGTTTAATTAAAAATTGCAGGCAATCGCTTGTAGATACACAATATTTTTTGTTTTTCTATCTGGTGTGTAGATTTACAAATTTTTGGGATTACCAACACGCGAACAGGCGACGAAAAGCTGTCTGTGTGAAAAACAGGGCTCAGGTTGATAACTGCCACTGGCCTGGCGCTTTGTTGATTGTCATGACAAAAGCTAAACGAACCGGGAACTGTAATCACTTGAAAGTGAATGGCATTTCTTCAGTGATAATTGGGATACGTGGAATGAAGACGCGTCTTCTCCTTTGGCACATCCAGTTAGAATTGTTGCTTCAATGATGTAATTGTGCAATTTCTTCACGCAGAGTCTGGTGCCATTGCAGAGTCTCGGTGTCTCCAAATTTCTTAAAAGCATTATAGGTGCTCCGACTTCGAGGGTCAAGTTGTGTGGTGGCACACCCGGAATATCCAAAGAGTTCAGAAATTCTGCAGGATACAGAACTGTATGCGCTGTGTCTGTGACAGTGTCAACCGATTTATAAGATGTGTCTTATAAATCGGTTGATCTTTCGTTGATCTTGTTCACACTGTCATTTTTCGGTGCCAGAATCACTCTCTCACAAAGCCACTCATGGTTTCGGTGATTTTCTTGAATGTTTGGGAAGACTTTGTCTGCAAGTTCTTAAACTGAATTTAACAACTGACAAAATCCATTTGGGAGCGTAATCAGTCCGGTGCTTGGGTCTACGGGAATTCTTCCATTGCCAAGTTTGATCAACTGATGTGAAAATGATAGTAGTGCTGAGTCATTTTGCAGTTGAATTCGCATGTTGGGGGATAATGATAACTTTTTAACTTCGTACCCGAGTGTTAACTTTGTGCCAGAGTTTTTTAAATTGAAACTATACTTATACGATGGGCGGTTGATAAGATAAAGGCCGCATTATCACTTACAGGACACCCTGTATATAGGCTAGCAGAAATACCCGGCGCTTCCCGGGTTTTCTGCAATAAATGGGAGGATTGTAAAAGTGACAAACCGTTATAAAGGAATAAACTGTTATAATAACAGAATCAAAGGTGTGACAAACCATTGTAAAGGCATATCTTCACGTCTGAAACGCATTGTTGGAAACTACGGTAACCAAAGTAAACGTTCCGAAAGTAATTGTTGAGGCCCCAAAACTATTGTTGCCCGACAGTTTTTCGCCCATTTCGGACATTTGCCCAGCGCTGATGAACTTTTAAAGTAGCCTACGGTTCAATCCCGGACCTGTTTGGTATATATGCAAAATCTGGCAACGATCGGTCTAAAACTGTAGATTTGTATAAAGAATATACATACGTACTTTCACATTTATATATAAGACTAGCTATAATACCCGGCGCTGCCCGGGGTTTCTTCAATGAGGCTTTATGGATCACGTGATATCTCCCTCTTTCTTTGAGGGACATACAAATCGTGTTCAAGTTGAACCAACTGGCGACTTACTGCGCGACTCATGAAATAAACAAATCTAGATTTAAAGAAACATAGAAATGAAAATATATATTTTTTTTCTTTTTCAAGGGGTGTCAAGTATTTCAATTCCCCTCCCCCTCTGAAGTTCTAGTTATTCATCTGCCTGTTTCTGCTTCAAACACTATTTAAACTGGAATTTCTTCGATGTACTTTATGAGCCCATAATTAATTTTAAAACAATCTAAACTATATGTGAATTTATGCAGTTAAACAATAAGGAGACATTAATGTTCATACTTGAGAAAATATAAATAAAAAGTTGAAATCAATGTTATTGCATGGATCTCAACTCAAAAGTAGGTCTGGCTAATCACTTCATATTTAATCTCCTGGGCTTCGTATATCTCTAAGCTCTGACGAAATTTTAAAGAAGCCTATCGTTCAAGTCGGGTCCCATTTGGTATATATGCAAAATTTGGTGACGATTGATCAAAAATTGTAGATTTGTATACAGAACACACACACACACACACACACAGAAAATCAATTTTATATATATAGAAGATAAAAAACATTAGTTGCAATTTTCCCGCTAAAAACATTAGTTGCAATTTTTGTCGATAGAGGGTACTGCAAGCAAGCAAATTATAGGAAATATGCAAATCAGAGTCCTATGAAATGAAGGGTGTGTATACAATTGACAACTCAGTCCTGTATTTCCTGTTACTGGCGCTTGCATAATGTTTTCATTGTGACGTTAATCATTGCTATGTAAAGCATTATTGGAGAAGTTGTTTTTTACCTCAGCCACTAATCACCGGCTGCAGCTTTCGAACCCAGGGGAGATTAAAGAAAGGTTTTGTAAAGAAACTTTGTTATTTTCTTGCGTGCAGCGCCCCTTTAATTGACAAACAATTCCACAAATAGGACAACAAAATTTACGAAAATGAATCCCGTAAAAATACACCCGTAAAATCAATGATCACCCTATATATACAAGTTTCTGGTCAGCGAGCGATCTCTGGAAAAGTATATGCGATGAATACGTCGTATATATATGTCTGCTGCGTCAGAAAAAAAATCATCACTAGCTAGCACCATGTTGCAGAAATAAAATTGAATCACAGATAACGCAACAAATTAAAATAACATATTTCGAACGAATAGGAAGCAAGAGAAGAGCGGAAACGGAAGACGAGGTCAAAATGGTAGAGAGTAAATACGGGTCCTGACTGACTGGGCTGAGTCAAAATATACGAGACTGAGTAACAGAGCGAGAGGCACAGGTGCCGACTGCAATTTCTCTGATGATGGTGCTGCTGCCACATGCCCTCGGAGAAACCTTTCTGGCTTCCGTAACGTAAAACAATGAGGAAGAGGAGGAGGAGGGAAAACAATCGTCCGTCACCATGACAACGCAACATCTTCGATCTCTCCAGAGAGAAAATGAGAGCGAAAACCCACCGCTCTTTCGGGTGACAGGCATTTTTTTTATTCTCTTCTCCTCTCTTTCTCTCTCTCTCACACACGCCCTGTGTATTTCTATCCACGAAACTAAAAAGAAATTTCGTAATGTAAAACAAAAAGCGACAGCGCAATGTCTTGCTTTCCCTTAAAAAAAAAACTCTCGTTCTCTTCTTCAATCACCATCTATAGAATATTATGGTCACTCACGAGTGTATTGACTTTTAGTACACATTGACTTTACCCGCAGCTGCGCTTCCGCAAACCTGATCGGTAATTAATTTGGAAATCTCCCGATAGGGGGGAAGAGGGAAAAAAAGAAAAGATATAGAAAAAATCCCATCGAATGATATCACAAAAATCTACATTTTCTCTAGGGACTTCTCCTGATGGGGGAAAATGTCTGATACATTTTTCCCATATAAGAAATTTTTATCATATTAAAACGAAGAAAATGTAATTGAAGAAAGGGGAAAAAAATAAATGGTGATTTCCTACAGCGTGTCAACAGATTTCTTAATGAGGAATAGAGATGCTTATAAGTTGAAGTGACTACGGATCAATTAGGCCCATTTTACAAGGTGCGTTCCATGAGAACTTAGGGTAAATGCTAGGATGCGCTGCCTCCGGCCCGTGGGCCAAATGCGGCCTGCAAAAGGCGCTCCGGTAGAAAGTATCAATACACACACAACACGATATAAATGCCTAGACACTGACTATATTTCCTTCATAAAAATAAGGGAAATCGCAATCCATACGGGATATCACCAATTACTGCGAAAAAAATTGTCAAGTGCCAGCACTCCTGGTTCTGAACACTTTTCGAGTGTAAGCGAATAATATTTTGGTGATAAAAAATCGCCCCCTCCCCTTCAGTTGCTGCCCTAAAAAATCGGCCCTTCAATTGCCGCCTTCTGCGGCCGAGTAGTTAGCAGGATTCAAGGTCCTTCTCAGTAAAGTTGTCCATTATAGAAATTTTCAAAGGCAAGTAAAGTTGCCAAACACGATCAAAAAACAAATTGTCAATAATACTAAAGCATGTAAAGTTGCCAATCCAGCCAAAAAAAAAAAAAGGTCTAAACCAAGTAAAGTTGTTAATTACAGCCAAAAAAAACCGACAAAAGCATTAATAATTTATAAGTCACGTGTAAAATGATCTTAAATTTCTTTACCTCAAAAATTCAAGTAAGCCAAGGTGAGATAGGGAATGGGGGTTACTGGACATTTTATGAAAATGTTGGTATGACAAAAATTACGGGAATGTTCTGTCAAATACATGTCGCCCTATATGTACAAGTTTCTGGCCCGCGAGTGGCAGAATTACCGCATATTTGGCACACGGACTGAAAAGGTTGCGCGTCCCTGCTTTAACCTGTTATTTGACGAGAATTGAAATGTACAGAGGAGTAAAATTTTGAGGGGTTTTATATATTGAGGTACCTCTGAATGTTATTACACGACAAAAAAAAACAATTATTGTCAATACAGTGCACGCCGCTTAACATGATCACATCAAAACTCTGATGAAAATAACCGGTCGATAACTATATCCGAAACATCCTGGTTATAAGTACGATGGCCATATGTCTCGCTTGATTTAACAGAACGTATGGACACTGGACAACTCCGTTTTTCTTTTCCCCGTAATGTTGAAATCATGCATTTTTTTCAGTTGCTCTCTAAAACAGGATCCCTCCCCCACTTTACGCTAAAATCTTTTTTTTTTAATTCAGAATTTTTAAAAGTCAGAATGGAACTATCTAATGTGTAGCACGAATTATGATACCTTTTTAATGTATGGTAGGTTCCATAGATCCCTAGTGAAGATATTCCGACCCAGGAACTGTATAAATGAGGTCACTTTAAACAAACTGACCAAGAACTGAAGGAGGCATGGGGGGTGGGCTCTTTTTTTAACCTTACACGTGCTTGTACTATAGGGAAGCCATTGAGAAAGCAACACGACACATACATGGATCATAGCGGCTATTACCACCCGATCAGATCATTGAGAAATTTCGACAATAAGGGAGCGTTGTGATTTCCTACATCAGGGGTCTTCAAGGCATGGCCGGCAGGGCCACATTTGGCCCCTCGGAGCTTTTTGTCGTGGCCTGCCGATCAGAAAATTATTGAAAAGCTATTAGTTTTCTAGTATTAATGAAAGAAATAATTCCAGAATAAACGAAAGGAATAATTCCAGAATAAACGAAAGGAATAATTCCAGAATAAACGAAAGGAATAATTCCAGAATAAACGGCAGGAATAATTCCAGAATAAACGAAAGGAGTAATTCCAGAATAAACGAAAGGAATAATTCCAGAATAAATGAAAAAAATAATTCTAGAATTAACAAAAGAAATAAATTATTTCAGAATTGATGAAAGAAATAATTTAAGAATTAGTAAAAAAAAAAAACCTTATAAATCAATAAGAAAAATTGTTTCGTATTTTCTGATAGAAATTATTTCCCAGTCAACAACAGAAGAATTCCATAATAATTGGGAGAAATTTCAAGATATACCGTATCGAGAAGGAAAATAATTTCAGAACTGCACCGAAATAAAAATAACTTCAGAATTACCGAAACAAATAACTACAGAATAATTCAGAGCTATTTCAGATTAAAATTAATCAAAGAACTAATTAAATTAATCAGTTTTTCAGAACAGTTTCTTTTAGGAAAAAATATTTTCAAAACTAATCAAAATTGATAATTAATGAAGGAAATAATTTAAGAATAAACAATTATTTTTTGTCCCTATTTGGGGACTAAACTCGAGGCCCAGTTGGTCCAATTCTATTAGGATGTCACTAAATTTGGTGGTGGCTGCGAGCTTCGTGGGAAGTTCCAATGTGGTCCGCCGTGTCTGAAAGGTTGTAAACCCTTTTGTCTTACATAGTCTTGCAGATTGATAACGATAACTTACAGTATAAAAAATGAGTCTGGCTCAACCTTAGTATCAAAATATGCAGAAAAAACAACTTTCCACGGAGAAAAAAGGTAATATAAACCGAAGTCCTGATAACTATGAACGAATTTGCTCACATGTTATGATATTAGCCCGTTCCGTACTTGATGAAAGTGATAACAGTACCCAAATGATAACATCATCCATGATTCTAATAAGCGCGTTGACCGTATTTAAAAAAAAATAAGATGTTGCGCTTCGGGGATCACACTCTATGCACGTGATTTACGTAGTTGAATAGTATAAAAATGTTACACACACACACACATACACGTATTGTTTGCCCACTTACTTTTCTGTCATTGTTGAAAAACGCACAACAATATGTCTCCTTTGCATACGATATTTTCCTCCAAAATGCAAATGTCATAAATCGTTCGTTCTTGCCTGGCTTGTCAAGAAATTGGGGTCGTGTACATTTGAGCCATTCTGCTGGTAATTATAAGAAACTTCATGAAGAAGCTCACAAGTAAAAATCGAATGTGTTAGGAGTTGCATCAATTCCGAAAGAAGCTCAAAATATACAATGCTTTTATTTTGAAAAGTATACGAAACTTGTGTTGCTTTTTGAGAGCACCACTGCCAAATAACGGATGTTATGGAATGTTTAAGTATGGAATTTCGAGCAATACCTCGCAAGAACGGGCACAAGCATCGAGCATTCTTAAGAGATTCATTGGCGGGGACAGAAAGATGGCATTGACATTACTCTTGAGAACCGGTGTAAACATGGAGTTATTGGGGACTAAATCCTCCAGCACTTACCCGTTTGATGCAAGAGGATAGCACGGTAAAGAACTTCCCCCATGATACTCAGGCTCATTTTCCAGTTGGTTACCTAAAAATTATTTGTGTATGTGTTAGGATTATAGGCAAGGGTGAGATATATTTTAGGTGATTGCCACCTTTTTTTTAAAAAAAAAATTCAAGGTGAACCTAATTTTTGCTCATTAGACCTTGAAATGTCAAAGAAAAAGTAAGGTTTCGGGTGAGCTTTTATGGACTTACTCGTTATTTAAATAAAATAAAAGTGTATATATATATAGGTATTGCACATTCACTCCTCCCACAAAACAAATGTGTGCGGTGTGTGTTGGCAGACATTCAAAATACAATCTCTTCTAATTGATGGCAGCAGAAAGAGAAAGTTTTCCTCTGCAGAAGAAACCGCAACTTTTTAAATGACTCATATTCGGTACATACACACACAACATGGTTTTTTCTCGCTGCCGTTTGTTTTTCTTCATTCATCGAGTCGTTTAGAGGTTACGAAGAACGCATTCTCGTAAACGTTGTTATGTTTAAGGAACTATCGCATATGCAAATATGGCTTCCAACTCGCTTCTAAAATCTTTTAAATGGAACGGGCATATATCGTAAGCTTGGGGTAATACGACACCCCCCCCCCCAATATAGGCTTGATCATTTGATCATTTTCGTTGTACCACGGACACTTGCTGTACCCGAGGGCTAATTAGACCGGGACCTAGAATTTATTGCCGATTCCGAAGGGCAGCCTTTTTTTTAATACTCACCGAGAGGTTGGTGCGCTAACACATCGATATGGGATTCTCTGCGGTAACAATCTTTTTCCATGGTCTGTCAACGTTTTTGTTGTACCCTCGCACCAGGAAAGTTTTTGTCAAGGATGAAATCGGTATCAAACTCGCGATACCTCTATACGTCCTTTGATACTTTGAATGAGTATCTTATCGACTTGGGCTACCTATCCTGCCCCCAATATAGGCGCGGGGCTATCAAAAAAACATTTTAGGGTTCCACAAATTTAAAACTTGCTCAATCCTAGTCAAAAATCAGAAAATTCCGCGTCAACATAGATTCCACTTGCGAACATGAAAGCAACCACTTACGCGTATGGCTATACTCTTAATGATATCTATCTCTCTCTCTAGATCATTATTGAAAGTTGGATAATATCGCCCCCGGTGGGCAATGAAATGGTCCAAAGTGGCTGTAGAATTTAGGGATATAATATAGGATCCTATAGATAGTCTTGATTTGAGAGGCGATATAAGAAAGAAAAATTTCAGTAAAAGGGTGATGGAGCAAACAGTTTGAGAAACTCTGCCATAGGTGAAAGAGAGCCGTTTAGAAACTGATATAAAAACTGCGAGTGCCGGTACAGTTGACCTTCGCATGCCTAAAATGATCTAATATAAACGGGAACATACACATATGATTGTCGTAATTTATGCTCAAACGTAAAATGTTAAAATTATGAAATGATTCGGAAATAATAAAATATTAATGTTTCATATTAATGTGTGATATTAATCACATTGAGTACACAATAGCGTCATATATCATTTTTTTAACACGGAGAAAAGAAAATCATATCGAGGTCGAATCACACGAGCATGGTTCTACGTTACTAGTCGCTTGAAAATACTTGTTTTCCCCCTTTTTAATGACAGTATGCATTATTGTCGGATACATGCTCACCCTCCCCCTCCCCAAATTATAACTCTGATTCCCATCATACACAGTTGCATCTACTTCCTTCATCATCAGCTATTCCCATTCCTATTTCTCAACCCATTATCAAATTTATATTTATTTCTTAATCCCTCCATCATATATAGGGCTAGGATTTTTATACCCTAAAAACTTCTAAAAAATTCATTTATGCCCTTAAAAAACCGTAAATATGTCCTATAAAACTAAAAATGTCCTAAACATTTTTTTCATTCTTATCTCAGATAACATTAGTTTTAGCAAAATAATATGATAGTAAGAAGTGTTGATGCGGTCGGAACTATTTTGAACCATTACATATTATATAAACAAAAATTATTCGTTTTACTAACCACTACGAGTATCAGAAAATCAATATATATAACATAGCTTTCAGTTTTCTTTTAACACACACACACAGAATTTTTTTCATGTAAAAACTGGAAAAAAAAATTAAAATAAAACCCGATTTTTTCTCGTCGTCTAGTCATTGAAGACCTTGTTTTTGTTTTTCGGTACAATTTGCAAAACAATATTGTTTCGTGTGTCAGAACATTTCCTCACCATATTCAGAAACGAATTTCTTTAGTTTCTGTGAACTCGTCCGTTTCACTTTAGGCTTGTTGAAAATTTGATTCCACAATGTAACACACAAATCATTCACAATCGATACAAAAATTATTTACAGTTACTATAAGGGTAACTTCCGAAGAATTGGATAATATTTATCAATTTTTTATCAGGACCTGTTTGAACTTGATCAGATGCAGTGATGGTAATCTCATCGAGCCAAAATTTCCCTCAAATATTTCCCTTTTAAGTAAGTTTTCTCCCAAAAATTCAGAATTGAAGTGCTGCAACCTATAAGTAAAATATCTAGCCAAGTATTTAGCTTTGTACAAAAGTACATTGTACAAAGTTGTTTTTGTAGCTTTGTACATTGTACAAAATTTATAAAAAAATAAATAAAATAATTCTTTTTATTTGATAAAAACTCTCAAAATTTCTCACAAACACTAAAAAATTTCCCTCGTGGATCAATTTTAACCAATATTTTCTTTTAATTTAATTCAGATGATTGATTGATTTCCAGCCAGACACTAGCGCCATTGAAGGGCTAGTATTTTTTTTATGCTCTAAATATTCAATACCATTGCTGATTGGTCGAAAAGGTTCGGGATTTTTTTACCAATCAGCAACGACGTTTCATTTTTCAGTGCATACAAATACTAGCCCTCGAGCTCTCGTCCGAGCCGGGAACCGAAAAAACTAGACTGAAGTAGTATTAGAATAGCAGGGAAAAATTTACTTTTTATCGAATATAATGAAACATGCAAAATATGCCTTAAAATTTTGAAAATATGTTCTATCACGTAAAAATAGCGAAATATGCAGACATGGAAATCCGAGTCCTACTTATTACTAGTATTCTTCATCCAGTAATCGTGGGGCGCGGTATCCCAGGTCGATAAGATACTCGCCTGAAGTACCAAAGTACGTTTAGAGGTGTCGCGAGTTCGATACCCGGTTCATCCTAGTCAGAAAAACTTCCTGACACAGGGGTACAACAGAAACGGCGACATGACCGCAGAAAAAATTGCTACCGCATGGAGTCCCCCATCGAGGGGTTAGCGCACTAACCTCTCGATGAGTATAAAAACAAGCCTGCCGTTCGGAATCGGCAATAAATTGCTACCGCATTAGCCCTCGTGTGCAGAAAATGATCGTGGTGCGACTCAAATGATTCACTCATCGTGTTTTTTCCACCTGCGTTTCTCATCCGCTATTAGCATCATGTTCTCAGCCCAGTACCATCATTATGAATGTTCTCATCCCCCCCCCCAATCATCATAATATATGTCTGCATCCCCATTCGTCGTTATTACATATCGCCTCCCATGCAAGAAGCACGAATGTGCAATGCCCTTTGAAAAAAAAAAAAACGCAGGAAATGAATTAGTGGTAGTTTGAATGTTTACTCTACCCAAAAATGTAATTCTATGCATGTTATTTTCCTAAAATATTTTGTAATATGTGTTCCAATAGGGATGCACATTCGCGTTTCATGCGCAATCTGGATAGCAACATAAGGTATCTAACCTGCTGATTAAAAAATAAATTGCCCACATTCGTGCGTCTGGCTTGAAGATCCTCCTCCCTTTCCTCATTCCCCTATGTATGTTCTGATCCTTTATTTCTCATCCCATCCATCATTTATATTCTCATCCTCATTCCATCATCAGCATCATCTCATATATGTACTCATCCTTATCCCTAATTACATCATCATCAGCAAATATGTTCTATAGTCCCTATTCCTCATTCCATAATCATCTTCCATCCTCTATTCACAAAATCCCCTATTTCACAACATCTGAACGGTATGGATCAGTTCATTCTCGCCCAAAGAGGTTCCACCATATCTCGATCAGCTGATCTCTCTGTTGAAAAGCCTCGCCACAGAAATAAACAGATCTACAACGGTACGGATATTATTCAATCATTGCGCTTCATTGAAAGTTCCAAAAAAAAAAGGTGGCATTAACATTCACGTACAATACATATGCACACACACACACGCATAATGTTGGGTACGCGCACATCCACCACTCACTCGGTAGTAAATTGCCCATGGCCATAGACCTGAGTTTTAGAAGAAGAGTTTTCAGCAGCCCCTATATGCAAATTTCGTTGTATAGAAATGATATTCAATCTGAAGTGTACAAACAGCGCCTTGACAGAGAATCTAATAAGCTTTCCAGAAAGAATCACTGACCCTAATCTGTATCGAATGAACTGGAAATATGCATGAATTTCTCTATTTGATTCTCATCAAAGGAAAAAAAAAAAAGCAACACACAGTTGAATAGAAAAATAATTATTGAAGTTGACGAGTCCTCTCTTCGTCCAAAGTACTTTGACAGTTAGAACGATTGTTTTCCCCATTGTTGAAAAGAAAAAAATGGGGGAAAAAAGTAGCAATCGTCATGATGAAGAGAAGGGAAGTGAATATTTATTACTGTTTCATTTCTCGTCCCGTTTCCGTGTAGTTCTTTTGATTTGTTGTTTTCATACATATTCATCTTTAAAAGGAAACAACCGTTCTCGAGAAGAATTACTTACATGGAAAAAAGAAAAAGTGTCACGAGGGTTGTCATTCTTCCATCATTGGATGTTCAAAAAGGAAATCCTTTTCCTTGTCGGAGTGATTTTTTAGGAAACGGCAAGAAAGTCTAGACCACTTGTGTGTGTTTTGGATATAAAAAAAAATCCACGTGTTCGGAATGCGGTTGCGAGCACATTCAATGAGCGAGCTCTTGAGACTCAAGTGCTGCTCCTTTCCTTTTGGTTGCCTTTGTTTGTCACAACCGCGGGGCGTATGCAATGTATAAATGTATGCATGGATGCATGCTGCATCGAAAGTTCCTTTTCCCCTGATGGAACTGCAGTAAAACTTTCCATAAAGTGAGATAATTAGGTTATTCTGTGAACAGTTGAATTTCGACAACGACTCTTTAGACAACAATGTCATTTGACCAATACACTTTTGGACAGCCATTGTCAGCCGATGTGTCTCACAAAAATAACTAAATGAGAGGAAAAAAAAATCAACTCTACAAAACTTATCTGATACGAATGTATTATTTTTAACCACGAATATAGGGATGTTCGACTGCATAATAATATTATCCAGTCATACAATAAAGAAACACGATATTTCAGACCATATAATGCTGTAAGGCCCCTTATTATAAACATTATAAACGTAGCATAAATTTGCGTTTGTTTTATATTTTTAGACATACCGCAGAAATGTAGAGACAATATATTTGGGTGTGCCGGAGATAAAATCGAACGATGATTCGATCAATTATGCTTCACAAATGATGTTTTAAATTCAGTAAACAATACTTTTCCAATAGTGTGATTTAATCAACTTTACTCTTCCAACAATCATTTGATGAACTATAGCTATAACTTTTCCAACAGTGACTTGATATACTATAACTTTTCCAACAATGATTTGATAAAATATACTTTTCTAACAATCTTTCAATTAGCTATACTTTTCCAACAATGATTTGAGCTACTACACTTTCCTGACTAACAGTGATTTGAATAACTATACTTTTTCAAAATCATTTAACTAACTATGCTTTACCGACAATGCTTCGAGCAACTTTTCTCCTTCAGCATAGTTCTAAACATTTTTCTTTTCGAACAATTCTTTTTTTTAAGCAATGTTTTAAGCCACTTTTCTTTTTGAAGAAACCTTCGAACAACTTTTCTTTCACAAACGAAATTTTTGTTTTTTCCTTATCCACCAATATTTTAACCAACTTTTCTTTTCAAACAATGTTTCAAGCAAACTTTACTTTCTCAACAATGCTTAAAAAAAATTATACTTCTAACACATTAAACTACCAATTCTTTTTAACCATATGTTGCTCTGAGCAACAATATATACGCATAAACTAAACGCGAATATATCCCTATATCCTGAGAACAACTATTCAGCCAGTGATTGTAGCAATGCAATTAAACGCTCACATATGCAATACCGTACATACACAATTCCAAAGTATAAATATCTTCCCATCACATTCTCAGTGGCCCTCGAGAACGCGACCGAGAAAGTTTACCATTCCGAAGGAAGGAGGTTGAAATAGCGACGATTATGTTGATTAATGCAGACGAATATACGATATCGAGAACACTTTGAACATTTACAATGTTAACACGGACTTCGCGGATTACATAAAATATTTCGTAACTTCTCCGGGATGTTATTAATGGCATGTTTATATATATTACACACACACACACCTGGAGAAAGAAATCTATGGCTTCTCCTAGTGCTTGTAAAACATTATTCATCGCAGATGAGGCGCGACGTTTAAAGGGATGAGCTTAATACGTGCAGAGAGAGCTTAATCAGTCCCCAGTGATAAATATAACACAATAAAAGAGAAACGCATTCTGTTCGTGAAAAGCCACATAAAAGATATAATCCCACGCAGAATTCCTAGAAAATTATGCTTGGAACTCGACGCATCCATTTTTAAAGGTGTATGTGTCAAATGCACACTGAAAATAGCTCCTATTCTGAAAGGGAAAGATTTCTATTAATATTATTCTGAACGCCTACATCCATTGATGATCGAAATAATGTTATCAAGAAAATGTACAGGCTTCTCAAAATGGGTCCTTGACAAATCCATATGCAAGTGTTCCTCAATTCTTTCTTCTCAACACATTTGTTTGTAACGTAAGCGATCGAGAAAACATTGGTAGATTTGTAATTTGTTTTCTTCTGGATTCTCTCAAACATTGTAAGAAATCTCTATATTGATTCTGAGCAGTGGTTTTTCAATATGTGGTCGCGGACCTCTAGGGGGGTCTGTGTGTACATTGTAGAGGGATTCCAAGGGATCATTTTCATTCACTTCTATTGTATAAATGACACATTAAATGTTGCCAAATTTCAATTCATTCCTTCAATTTCTATGATATGCAAATAAAAAAATTAGGGATTAGAATCGATTAAAATTTTTAACTCGTTAATCAAAAATTTTTAACGATTAATCGAATACTTTTTGTGACGATATAATACAGTATTAATAGATGTCATAAAAATATTTTTTTTTCATTCCACTCATCTATTCGGTAGATGCAAAGAAGTTTAAGGAATAGATTAAGAAATTAAGGCTGCCCGCTTTAATTAATATGCTGAACATAGTTGCCAAACCTATAATTTCTTACTCCCCCCCCCCCCCAACATGTATATGTAAACCGTTACTTCCAGCTAATTGTGGGGGATTCCAGAACATCATTCCGCTAGAGGACCCATTATGTTGAGACAGCCATGCATAGATCCCAGATTCTATTTCTCGTCCCTCTTGAGGTTCGTTGTGTGGATTGTCCCGTATTTTACACAGACCTATTTTTCCCCCCGTATAATTCAGCTCATGGGAGAGATCAATCGTGTGTGTGTGTGTGTGTGTGTGTGTGTGTGTGTGTGTGTGTGTGTGTGTGTGTGTGTGTGTGTGTGTGTGTGTGTGTGCGTGTGTGCGTGCGTGCGTGCGTGCGTGCGCTCATACTCTCTGTGGTGTTTTCTTCATTTTTCTAGATTGTGTGTTTAACTTACTCTTTAGATTGATTTTGTCACCGGATTTCTAGGACTGCACATTGTTGGATTTGCGAAATAAGTCTTTTTTTATTTTTTTATTTCTCTCGATTTTTTCGATTTTCGTTGTGTATTTTCCATCGACTTAAATTTTTTTTCTCGTTCTCATTTCATTTCCACTGCATTTTCGCCAGGTTTGCGTTTTTCCCGCTTTTTTGATATAAATTCGTAGGTTTTTTGGACGTTAGTGTTAACGAACAGTGTATGCTTTTTCCCGGGTACTCTCAGTAATTTTTTTTTCATTTGGGCCCTATTGTTTTAGTCTTAGTGAATATAGATAGTTAGCTATTACTAATAAGTATAAATTGTACTTTGTAGCTTAATATTTTTTGTGGGGTGTGGTTTTTGTATTCTTTATATACATATATATATTTTCTTCTTCGTGATTTAGTGTTGAGCATTTTATTTTACTCAATTTTTTCGTACAATCTTTTACGTATGTTTCTTATTATAATATATTTTACGTTATTTTAATTTCCTGTTAACGTTTCTCATTTCCCTATTTTTTAAGTATTATTATCTAGTTTTTAGCAATAGTGTTAGTATGCCTCGACATCGACTAGTGTTGTGTAGAGCTTGCGACGGGAGGTTTCTCTGATCTAGGGGGATAATAGCTGACAGTTTCAAGTGTAAGGGGTGTTTGGATAGGGCAAGGTTGGAACTCGAGGTCGAAGCGTTACGGAAAAAAGTTAGCGTTTTACGGAGCCGCTTATCCTCCAGTTATAACGGAGCCACTTGTCGTCGAGCCACCTGTTGATGCGATTCTATAATTAGGGAACTGAGAAACAGAGTGAATAGGAATTTTCGGGGTCGAACGCTCCCCGGGCGAATAATCTTGTGAGTGGGAACGAATCATGTAGGAGCGGATATTAGTGAGTCTCTGTCAGAGTACTGGGACTCTGTGGTGGTGGTGGGCAGATGTGGCAGTGATTTCAGTACTGCCAAGGGGTAGTAGTGGGTATAGGAATAGGATCTATCATTTCAATTTAGACCCGAAAGACATTTGCTCCTCACTTAGGGTCACGTTCTTGGAGCTTCCCGCATTTACTGATAGGTGGCTTCGTTGGGATGGGATCTGAATAGGGGTGGGGTTCCGGGAGGTTTACGATAGGCTTAGGTCAGGTTTTTACTCCCAGACCACGCTGACGGGAAAGCGGGTTAGTTAATGATAATAGTAACAGTATTCATGGGGAATTACCCACCTGTGATTTGGATGGCTTCTGGATTGACACAAAATCACACGACAAATTAAAATGTGTGCTAATTAATGCCAGGAGCTTGGGTAATAACAAAATTTTTTTAGAAACTATGATAATTGTGGAGGGCTTGGATCTTATAACCACTACAAAGTCTTGGACAAACGATGTGGGGATGAATCTTTCTTACACATTTCAGGATACAATACTTTTTTGAGAAATAGATCTGATAGTAAAGGGGATGAAGTGTTGAAATACGTGAAATCATGTTTGAAGGCTACAGAGTGTAACGTGCAGAGAAGTGATATTGAAACTGTATATGGGTTGAGCCTGAAAACAAGGGACATCATAAACTCATTCTTGGGGTTTGTTACAATCCACTGAATAGGGATCCAAACTACATCGCCAAATTTCATGATGGAATTTCCTACATGTGTAAGCGTAAGAGGGTTCTCATACTAGGGGATTTCAATTACCCAGGTATTGATTGGGAGAACCTTTCATCTAGAGATCAGTATGAAAGAGACTTTCTTAAGTTGGTACTCGAAAATTTTTTGTATCAGTATGTATCAGAAGCCACTAGGGGTACTGCTATTTTGGATTTAGTCCTTACCAGTTCCGAGGATTTTGTTGAACATGTTTCGGGGGGACGAGTTTTCTTCCAGTGATCATCGTGTCGTCAGTTTTCACTGCAACTTTTCTTCGTGTAAGGTTGATAACACTGGTTCCTTGTTTTCGGAGAAGTAACTTTGATGTTTTGAGAGAGAGGTTAGCGGAAGTTTCCAAAGACCGGTTGGAATCAATCGGGGTGGTAAGTTAATGGGAAAAATTTAGTACGAAGCTGTTTTCTGTTTTGCAGGAAGTCATACCCTTTGTGCGAAAAAGGCGTGTTTGTACATCGCGTCCCTTATGGTTCACGGATAGTGTGCGTAACATTTATCTTGAAAAGAAAAGTGCATTCGAAGAGTATAAAAGGGGGACGAGGTGACCCGACCTATTATTGTTTACTGATAAAAGAAGAGTCCGCTGGGCCTCCATCGCCTTCGACTCGCAGCAATCACACCCTCCAAAGACCCCGGAAACCCCACCGGCCACCAAGTGAGCACAGGAGTAGTGAATTGAGCAAGTTAGTAAGCAAGTGAGCATAAAAATGAGTAAGTGACAAAATAAGTTCGCACGTGAGCATGGAAGTAGTGAATGAGCAAGTTTGCATAGGAATAAGTGAATGAGCAAGTTTGCATAGGAATAAGTGAATGAGCAAATCAGTGGACAAGTGAGCATAGGAGCGCCGATTGAGAAAATAAGTGAGCAAATTGTTGAGTAAGTGAGCGTAAGAAGGAGTGAATGAGCAAATAAGTGAGCAAGGGAGCATAGGAGTGAGCGATTGAGCAAATCAGTTAGTAAATTAGTGCTCGATCCTTGACTGAGCTAACTTGCTCGATCCCACTCACACGCTGTAATCGTTGAATTGCTCGTTGGTACAGGGCGTAGCGGTGACTGGAACCTGACCGACAGGAGAACTGGTGTGTGTGAATAGCCCACACTGTAATGGGTCGGATCATTACCTCCCAAATAATTTCTAGGAGGTAATGGTCGGATACATCGGCGTCTAAACAAAGACGGTACGATGACTACACTGATGTGTGTGAAGACCCTTATACTGCGGAAATCACACCGTAAGCTAATTATATTTAGCCCAATGTTTATTTATTTTTTCTATCAGAGAGAGAGAGAGAGAAGAGGTATAAGTTTATTTCTTCCCTTCCCTCCCCTCTCTCAGTGACTGATCAATAATTCCCCCACAGCCTCATTTTTTCACAAATTTTTCTTTGATCGGACCAGAAAAGAGGAAATGAAAATAGCTGGAAAGTATCTAGAATGGCCCGCCTCTCCAAAAAAAAAAAAACCACCAGCACAAACCGAATCATCGGGGTTGTGTAGGATCACCCCCCCCCCACCCCCTCTTCATGTACATATCGATCAGCTAACGGATGTGTGAGTGTGCATTATACTCTGGCCTTAGTGTGTGTGTGTGTGTGTGTGTGTGTAAGTCGAAAAATCGTTGTCCCGTTCGTTCGCTAGGCTACTGTGACTTCTGGAGAGAGGGGAGACTGCGAGGAAAAAAACGGTGTTATGGGATCGATATAAACACGCGCGTGGAGCATCACGGTTCTTATGACGTCATTCCGGAAAATCATCTCCGTAAAGGAAAATCGACAAAATCTCTCTCTCTCTCTCTCTCTATACTCTACGCTTTGTTTTTATTTTTTTAAGGTGAATAGGTTTTGGCGTTCTTTGCCAGTGACAGATTTGAATGATGAGAGTATTAAACATCATCAGGATCTTCATACACACACACCATACTGTATGATCGATGTACACTGCCTTAAACTCTTCAAGTCGTCCGTCCAAAACAATAGACAGTGTCATCCGAATTTTTCGGTGGAATGAGGAACTAACTATACTCGATAATGGAGACTGATATGATACACTGTCATAACGCGACTGACAAAACACAGCAACAACCCAAAATCGAAATCTGATTATTAAGACAAAATACATTATGTATGATTTTTAAAAGGCGAAAGAGTCACAGTACACAAAACAATATATATATATATATGTTACGGTAAATGCGATGAATCTAATCTTCGGTTGTTATGCGTCAGGACTGGACAAATCACAAAAAAAGTCTACAGGCGCCAGAAAAAAAAGTTTTAAGCTCCAAAAATTTTTTCATTCGAAGGAAAAGGTCCAAAATAATGATTCTTTTGACTTTTTCAGGACATGGTCATCCTCTTTCATTAGTAACTACACAAAGGAAATTTTAAGCGCCAATACCAATTTTTTAGTCACCATGGCAACCTGACGCCTATGATTTGTACAGCTCTGTTATGCATGATTAGCAATCATCTCGATAAGTTTGATAAATCTTCCTATATTTATCACTTTTACCGGTGATCATGCATAATTCCCAAATGAAGTGTATAAGTATGATAAATGTGGAAGAAATCGTGCGGAAATATCACCTGAAATTCAGCCGTCAGTATCTCCGGTATGGAGGGGGGGGGGAAGAAATGCACATATTTTGCCATAAAAATTAAATCAAATTAAAATAAGCCCTGTATAAAGATAAAAATTATAAACTACTATTAGTTTCGTAATGTGTTAGCTTTCTTCACATTTATGAACATTTTCAAAACGTAATTAGCATCACCCATCGAATCCATCATCCTAGACTGAAGTTTGAGCAAAATGTCCAGACAATTCAAGTAATTTTACTCATATTTACCAATAAATATGAAATAGGGATCTAAATACATTACTAATCTACACCCTTTGATTTTTATTGAAAAAAGACTAATCAGACTAATCTCACTAACAACTATAGTTCATCGTCACACATGAGCTTTTTCTTTCATTAAATATCCTCCCTTTGCGGCATTTGTACTTTCTAAAATCTATTCTTATTTTGAAAAGAAACCAATTTTCTTTACCAATTAATAGCTTTAGATCTTCCCCGAGATTAAATCATTTTTATTTGATTCCAAAAATTAATGAAACAGTTGGTAAAAAACATTTCGAAAAAACAATTCGAAATTTTTACAGTAATTTACTTGAAACAAATGACTTACCAAATGAAATTATTAACAGTACAGCATCTATAACCACTTTTAAGAAAACCTTGAGAAAACATCTTTTTACTATCACCAACATTGAACATTTCTTTTAAAAAATTTCGCATTTACCAACCGTTTTTCTAAATCATGTTATTTTCCATTTGCCATAGGTTACCTCTCCTTAATTTTTTCTGACTACCTTCATAACATAACACTTTCAGCATTTTTTTAATCTATTGTTTATTTTTCTTTTCACGTTTTAATTAAGTTAAATTCAACAAAATGTCTGAATCAAATGACGGGAAAACAGATCAAACAATTTCTTTGCGATTGCTATTGTTGCTGCACCACAATTGCCACCACTAAGTATCTTTTTATTTTGTCATTTTCTAGTTTCACCCCCCCCCCTTTTTTTTTGCTCTCTATTGGGTTTTTTTTTTTTTTTGTCTTCTCTCATTTATTATTATCTTCTAATTCTGAATCAAATCCTTACAACTAATGTCTAAAATCCAAAAAAGTTGTGATTGCTAGTAAGAGCCATGTCTCGGCTTCTTAGCAATTTTTATCCCGCTCTCTATCTTTCTCTCTCTCTTATATTATTCTATATTTTCTATATTTATGAATAAAATTGAAATTGAAATTAAAGAGAGCTGGGAGGATTGGATTATATACACATAATAAACGGTAAAAGTGATAAATTCACAAAATTTATCTAACTTACGACAATGGTCGGTGATTAGGCATATCCGCTCAATTATGCATAATCACCAGATTTATCACATTCACCGTAACATATACATAATAAAATATCCACTGACAGCAAATAGTCGAATTGCCCGTCTTTTCTACGTTAAAATCTGCAAGTTTGAACATTATTGTCACAACTTCTAATCACGACTCCCAACATTCTTCAGAAAAAAGCCTCTCTTTCCTAGGCTGAGATTTTCACCGGCCCCTCATACTTTTATCTTCTGGTTAATTTTTATAGAGTTTTCGAAATTCATAAATTATAACGTCGATCTTACAATTCGTGCCTGCACCCCCCAGGATAGTGTGCTACCAGCCTCTCCCTTATGGGAGGCATGCTTATATTAGAATCATAGGCAGGATGCAGAGGAGGGTTATTGCCCTATGAAGAAATCATTGATGCAGAGGTGGGTGATTGCCCCCCTTATTCAGTAAAAACTGTATTTGTTTGCGGGTGGGCATAGGTGGACATTCGCCCCCCACTGTTCTTTATACAACCCCCCCCCCCTATGATTAATCATGAAGATTCGTTCAATCAATTAGATCAATCATTCTGATTCGCCCCCCCCCCCCTCGTTCGAGGAGCTTGTATGGACCAGGAAAAAATTCAGGATATATCTAGTTAGACGTCGGAATGGGCAGGTCATTCAATTGGAATCTCATAAATCATAAGCGACTATGGGTGAGAATCACTGGTGATCCCCTCACAGAAACAAGCAATTCATACGCCATGGTCGAAATATACTATTTTCTCATGCTCTTGATGGCTGTCATACCTTCAGCCAAAATTACATAACACAGTAAGATCTCTCATCTACCTTTTACTATAATAAAGTTGATTAGTACAGTGGAGAAACAGTTACTATTTCCTCCTTGATGATTATTGTCCTTTATTTTACTTTAGTAAAATTTACACAAGTTACACAGCAAACCTCTTTTATGGGACCGAGTTTTGTTACTCAGAAAACCGGCCCATTCGGAGAGGTGCAGGGCCCGATTTCCGCATGGGCAACATGGGCCCCATGTTTTAAGGATGCTTTGAAATTTATATTAGTATATATTTTACTCAAATTTTTATGAATCCTATTTGGTAAAATTTTGGAAAATCAAAGAATTTCCCCTAAATCACATCATACTATTTCCAAAGTGTCTATTATTAGAAAACCTTATTAAATATCAATTTTAATAGTATACCAATCAGTAATAGACTTTACACAGCATATGCAATGCACCTATTGCAATATTTACTCCACGAAATATAACCACAAAAATATGTTTCATTGTGTCAGTCTTTTGTTCAATTCCTCAATTTCACATCTTTTTGAACGTAAAATGATTTATGAAACGATGACAAGAAAGTTTGCATGTTTGATCAACATGAAATCCTCAAATCTTCATGAATGCTGTGTATATTTGTAAAGGAAAACTCTAAACGTCTGATCTTGCAAACACTTTTTCAGACGGACTGCAACAATCCTCATCCTTGGTTCAGGTTGGTGACACACAGTGCCACAAATGTGTTAAATATTAAGGCGAGACGTTTCCAAATGTTGAGACAGCACTAGATCACCATTGACAACACATCCCCGATATCAAACTGTTCAATAGAGAGATCATTCTTCTTATTAAAAAGGATAAAATCATCAGTTCGCTCAACTTTTTTACAAGAAAAACAGTCATCTCTTGAGCTTTATTATGTATTGAAGCTGTGATAACTCAAAAATTATATTTCGATAGCATCATCAATGATTTTGCTCATATGAGCACATGAAAAAGCCATATTTATTGTAACATATTTCATGGAGAAAATATTACATTACATTTCTCAATTAAAATAGTGCATATCCTTTTTTTTGTTTGTTGGTCTTCTGAACTCTTCGACCACAATCGAGGGGTTCTCCCCCCTAATACTCTTTTGCCCAGGGCCCCATCAAGTCACAGTCAGGCAGAGAGGTGGCCTCAAAAAACCAGTTAAACATTGTAATACAGTCGACGCTCGATATAACGACCCCCCTTCATCCCGGCGAAAACGGACGTTATATTGGGAGGGTCGTATATCGAAAGTAAAACGTATATGATAGTCGTTCTATAAAAAACATTTGGGACTTATCCTAGCGGTCGTTATAATGGAATGGCCAATATAACGTGGCGTCGACTGTATAATGCAAATTTCCGTATTAGAAAAAAGTTGGCCCTTTAGGGAGATGGTCTCTTTCATAGAGGTTTCACTATATGAATCATTATAATTAAATGAATAATTTACTCTTCAAAAATGTCTGCTCACTGACTCTTAACCATTTACCAGATCCTATATATCATATGATGAGGATATCATTCTCTGATAGATGTTCTAACCATTGTCAAAAAATAATTACGGCACTGGTTGTGTACACACGAAGGGGGATGAGGGTATGGGCCATACATTATTGGAAACAATAACGATATACAATAGCTAATACGATAAATAAAATATATACATTTAGCTTATGAGACTTACATTCTCCCAAGACGTTTCATAGTATCCAGCGGAAAAAATGTATCCGGTGCTGTGATGATTGCGAGGGATGATCAAAGTCGTGCAGGTCTCCTCTTCTTCCTCTGTAGTTATTGCATTGTTGAGAATTGTTGTTGTCGTTGTTGTTGCCTCGGCAGCAACACCACCGGCTCTCGTAGGGGATCTCTCGCTTCTCCAGGAATTCAGGGATGTCAGGGATCCTAGTGGTGAGGTCGTCCTCTCCCCGTAGCTCAGGGGCGAGGAAGACAGCGACGATCGCATCGCATTACTGACCCCCACGTCCAACGACGGACCTTCCTCGGCGGCCGCCACTATCCCTATCTTTGTAATTTTTTCTCGTTGACTGACCAAATATGACCGAGGATCAGGAAATGTCACTATTTCTCTCTCTCCACGCACCCTTTCGTGGCTTTATCTATGGATTGAGGGGGGGGAGAGAGAGACTGACAAGAGAGAGAGGGAAGTAAAATAAAAATTTTAAAACGAACAGATCTTCTCCTCTTCCTCTGTTTCGAGCTTTTGGTGTAGTTCCTTCAACCTCTCCCAATCCCTTCGGATGAAGACGAATAAGACGAGGAAATTGTCAGTGACGGCAGGGATGCTGAGAGCAGTAAAAGCAAGGATCCACGTGTCCCTGCGACCTCGGACGCCATTTTGAGCTGCTCCCAATCTCGGCACCGACGACGTCTCTCCAAACTACACTGTTCACTGAGTGGGTGCAGGTCGGAGGAAGAACAGGACGCCTTCTGTATCAAGTGCGTGTGTTTTGTGTGTATGTATAGTAAGTGTGTGTGTGTATACTCTCCGAAAATCTCCCCTCTCTCTCTCTCTCTCTCTCAGAGAATAATTTTTTTCTCCTTTCAGACTTCGCCAAAAATGTCGCTAACCTATGGCAACCTTGGACGCTATCAGTGATAGCATTGAATGATGAGAAAGCGCCAAGGCGAACAAGGCGGAAGTAGTTGTAGTAGTAGTAGGTAGTAATAACAGCAAAGCGGCAGTGACATCAACAGCTGCTCTCTCTGGAAGGAAATGGTAGAGAGAGAGAGCGAATGAGAGTTAGGTCTCTCTCTAGGTGGTATGTGTAGGTGAAAGAATTTTGGACATTCATCACAGGTTACAAATGACTTGAGCTTCCGAAAATAGACGCTACATGCCAGCCTTGCTCTCTCTCTCTCTTTTCACTGTCTCTCTTCATATCAAGGGCAGTGGAAGGAGTCCCAACAACAACCTCCTTTACTTCCTCTAACTACACCAAATCTACGGAAGGCGTATGTTTTGAACTCAGTTTTCTTTTCTTTTCCTGTTTCGAAGAAACTGCCTGATGATGTTAACTAGACTATGAGGCTTTTCCATAACACCAGGCTAAGTTCCTGCCTTTTCGTCAGTGGAGATCAGTCTCTCCAGACTCACCCCCTCATCCAACTAAATAAACTGTTTTATAGAAAATTTTTTTTTCCTTCCATTTTTTTATTCCTAAAACTTTCCACACCTTCAGGATTTTCGTCCAAGACAGTTGCCCCTATGTCTCCCGCCCCCTCAGTTCCGGTCCTGCAGTCAAGCGCAAATCAAGAGCGGGGCGATGGGGGCGATTGCCCCATACCAAGAACCAAATAATATGAAGCAAATTTGGTTGTTCTGTGAACTACGAAATGATCTGATGCACCGACAAAGTAAGTTACTTCTCCGACACATCGCCCTAGATCCACCTGGCTCCGCTACATTCGCAGCTGAAAATGTTTGCCTGCACTTTATTCACAGCTGATGATATCTGCCTTTGTTCCATTCACAGTTGAAGGCATCTACTTCGGCTTCATTTGCAGTTGAAGGCTTCCTGCAGTCCATTCGAATCCGAAGATGTCTGCTTCCACTTTATTAACACAGTTGAAGATGTCTGCTTCCACTTTATTAACACAGTTGAAGATGTCTGCTTCCACTTTATTAACACAGTTGAAGATGTCTGCTTCCACTTTATTAACACAGTTGAAGATGTCTGCTTCCACTTTATTAACACAGTTGAAGATGTCTGCTTCCACTTTATTAACACAGTTGAAGATGTCTGCTTCCACTTTATTAACACAGTTGAAGATGTCTACCTTCGCTCCCTTCACAGCCGAAGATATCTACTTCGGCTTCATTCGCAGCTGAAGATGCCTGCCTGCTCTCCATTCGCACCTGAAGATGTCTGAATTCCCTCCATTCACAGCTGAAAAATCACAGCTTTGTTCACTGCTGAAAATATCTTCCTTCGCTCCATCCACAGCTGAAGATGTCCGCCTTCGCTCAGGCTCCGGTGGGGAGGGAACGATTGCCCCCTCCCAAGAGCCGAATGATATGGGAAAATTTGTCTATCATGTGAAATACGGGATGGTTTAAAAAACACATAATTCGCCCCTCCCGACACATCGTCCTGGATACGCGCCTGCTTTCAGTCTACTTTCAGAACCACTCTTCCTAAGCCAAACCATAAGATCCTCTACTACACACTTTCTACTGCCTTAAATGTTAGAGGCCATGAAACTTAAATTTAATAACACTACATTTATAACGTGCATTTTTCTAATTTTGACTAACTGGTTAACAAAAACAAATCCTAGCTTAGTGGTTCTCAAAGTGTGCGTCGCGGCTCCGAGGGGCATCGCGGTGAGCTGCTGAAATTAATATATGTATATCTATACAGTCAATCCCGGTTATAACGCTTCCACTTATAACGTTTTCCCACTCAGTGAGACTTATTTTCAGGGTCTCACTTCTAAGTAATTCTCTTTAAGATTTGCCGTTTAAATAGAAAAAGTAGTCCCTGGTTTTGAAGGGAAACTGTTATAGCCCGGATAATATCGTGTCCGGAAAATTCACCGCCAGCAATTCACAGTCGGAAAATTCACCGCCATGCTATTCACTACTAGAAAAATTCACCGACCAACAATTCACCGACAACAGTTCGATGCGAGTCAGTTAGCGTGGGAGTGAGCGATTGAGTTACTGAGTCAGTGAGAGAGGAGTGAGTGAGTGACCTACTGAGTCAGTGAGTGACCTAGTGAGTAAGTGAGTGACCTAGTGAGTAAGTGAGTGACCTAGTAATTGAATGAGTGAGTGAGTGAGTAGGTGAGTGAGTGAATGAGTGAGTGAGTGAATGAGTGAGTGAGTGAGTAGGTGAGTGAGTGAATGAGTGAGTGAGTGAGTAGGTGAGTGAGTGAATGATTAAGTGATTGAGCGAGTGACCTAGTGAGTAAGTGAGTGATGGAGTGAATGAATTAGCTAGTTTTAACCTAGTAGTGTCACAAATGATTAAAAAATCTGGTTGTTCTATGTTATATTGTATATAAATGTATTACAATATCGACCTAATGTCATATTCATAGCTTCAGCGGTTTCGGCTCGGCGTGATTACAACGTATGACCCCCTCCATTATTGAACCCTCCTTAGGAGTCGAATATGGAAAAACCTTTCTTAGTCAGTTCACGTCGTGAAACAAAACTATTCACAAAACTTGATGTTTATATGTGGTTTTGGCTCGGCGATGAAGAATCAGTCAGGACATGTTATTTTACATGCAGTATATATGTAGATGTAGACACGCACTAATACGGGATTTCTGAAAGTTCATCACCCATGGGGGATCAGGAGGTGTTAAAGTGGTTTAGGAGGAATCATTGCTGTGTAAATCTGAGATTGCAGAATCCACACCAATGAAGTCGCTAGTAACAGCTAGTTCATCATGAAAAAATAATCCATCGCTTACTGATGATCAACAATGTTTTTTATAATATCAAAGTGATAACAGGAGATGATTTTAAGTATTAGGAAGTTAATTCATCGCGTATCCACTTACTTTATTATCTTTTAATTCTCTGTTATTATTCCTTTTAATGGTTTGTTACTTGATTCTGAGTAAAATATGGAGTTAATGGAATTATTGAATATATTCTCTTGTGCAACAGCAATTTGTAATTTCTTCCGTATCATCTCAATTTCTTCTGATAAAGTCATTATTAAAACTTTCCGCCATATCTTGAGGATCACTGACTAGGTCACTCACTCACTTACTCACTGTGTCACTCATCCACTCAGTAGCTCATTCACTCACGGATTCAGTAGTTCGGTCGCTCACTCAGTAGCTCACATGTTCACTCAATCACTCACTCGTTTAATCCCTTGCTCACTGACTCAGTAACTCAATCGCTCCCTCCCTCACTCCCTGACTCTCAACTGTTGTTGAATTTCCCGGCGATGAATTTTCCGGCGGTGAATTTTCCTAGCGGCGAATTTTCCTCGCCGTGAAGTGCATGGTGGTGAATTTTCCTAGCGGTTAATTTTCCGGCGATGAATTTTCCGGCGGTGAATTTTCTTAGCGGTGAATTTTCCTCGCGGTGAATTGCATGGCGGTGAATTTTCCGGCGGTGAATTTTCCTCGCGGTGAATTGCATGGCGGTGAATTTTCCGGCGGTGAATTTTCCTAGCGGTGAATTTTCCGTAAACCGAATAATATAAATAATATACAAGAGCAAAATATGCAAATGCATGTTGCATATTTTGACCTTTTTGACCTTTTGACCTTTTATGACCTTTTTCTTAGTATTAATGCATATAAATGCATAAAATCAAAGAATTTCCAGAAGAGTGCATATTTTTGAAGGTTTATTTAAGTTCACTCGATTTTTTTTATAATTTTTCAAATAAATATTGATCATAATAACATAATAGCATTTTTCATAACATCGTTTTTTTCCCCGCGGGTGAAATTTAGTGAATTATTACATATTTATAAAGTATTTTACGAATATCAACCGTTTTATTTTGCAAGTCTATGTCTAGAGATATGTCAAAGTGTTACATTTTTTTTTAGAAATAGTGTCGAAATTCTTTTGTTATTGGTATTTTCGTTATTGAGCAGCTACAACAAACTGATAATTAAAAAATGCCTGAATAAAAAATATGTAGAAGTTATTTGCATATGAGGGGATATTTTTTTTGTATATGAATACATATGCATTAAAAAATACGGAAGATTCATTTTAAAAACACATCTGCTTTTTTTTTTGCATGGGGATTTTTTTAATGCATGTTTTCTCATTTTTTGTACATATTTCGGAATTTTTGACGTTTTCAAGATTTCTAGTGCATATTTTGGCATAAGTGTGCATTTTGTATGCCAAGTACACGTTTTGTATTTTAAGTGTTATTTTGCATTTCTAAGTATATTTTTAAGTGCATATTTTTATATTTTTAAGTGCATATTTTTATATTTTTAAGTGCATATTTTTATATTTTTAAATGCATATTTTTATATTTTTAAGTGCATATTTTTATATTTTTAAGTGCATATTTTTATATTTTTAAGTGCATGTTTTTGCATTTTTAAGTGCACATTTGCATATTTTTAGATTGTATTATATATTTAGAGAATATTTTGCCACTTTTTAGTGCATATAATCCGGGCTCTAGTAATGAGTAACGTAGTGATATCTCAAAAACAAGAGCCAGTAAAACTTTTTCATTTTAATATTCGTTTTCAGCAGGTAAAAAATCATCTGGAATGAAACAAGTGTTTCCGTGCCGGATGCAATTCCATTTGTTGTTCAATGTAATTTAAAAATAACTTCCAAAAGAAAAAACATTATTTTTCATATTGATTGGAGATTTATTTTCGATTTTTTTTATACAGTCGAATCCCGTTATCACGAACTCAGGAGAAATCACTTCGTTATAACGAAATTTCGTTATATCGCTCCTTTCGATTTACAGGTTTTTGAATTGTTCCTATGTCAACTCATCCTGGGGATTATAAAAGTGTTCGTTAAAACGAGATTTTTCTCGCTAAAACGGTATTCGTTAAAACGGGATTCGACTGTATTACAGCATGTGAGTAAGGAATGAATACGTTTTGTAGAAAATACAAAATGATATAAATGCAGCAGGATTACTCATAATCACAACGGGTACATGCTGGGTTTGCTTTAAAAACATCCAATTACTTTAAAACTCTGTCGTCGTCGGCACCACATTCTGGAGCCGGGTGTCTTGGCCGGGATCTTTTGCGGGCTATATTTTTGTATAACAATATAATAATAATATTGATCACGGCCTCAATTTAATTAATTAGCAGCCTCCCAGCCATGTGGGGAGGAGAGCCATGGATGCGTTTGGCCTGTTTAAAAATTGATTTCTTAAGACTACAGCTGATACCCGCTGTGCGCTCCTGTCCGTCCAGTAATCCGGCGTTTTTATGCGGGTTTTTTTCGAAGCCCCACAGAAGAGGAAAGCATGTCACTGTCACTGCATATCTATGTGCACAAGTTTATGTCATTGAAATGGGTTTTTCTGACCGAATTCCATGTATCCAGTACACCGTAGATATGTGCCAGATATTAGTGGGTCTACTGTACTACTACTATTTTATCGTACATACATTCCTTTGCGAAATGTCTAACGAATTGGGCACATGCAGGAACGTGTTGTGCATATATATATGGGTGGTCCTAACATATTTATGCTGTCAGATTCGTGCATGTTTCGAGTGTTATACTGGTGCGGCCATCTGTTGGTCATATTTTGAAGTGACAAATGACAAACGCTTGAATTTTCATGTTATGTAATTATCGTGGTTAAGGTTTGCCTCGCTACCTGTGAAGACACTTTCTCAAATGGGAGATTGTTTAAGACTAATGGATACCAAAATAACTTTTCGAAAGCTACCTCAAGAGGGTAGATATATCAGACTGGTGAAAAAAGGAAACAGAAATTCCATTCCTGGCCAAATAGCCGCAGACTTTCATAACGGTACTGGCACTCGCAAATTTGCGAGAACCATATCTGCGTGATTAAATAATGTTGGCTTATATATTATGCAAGAGAGTCTGTAAAATGCATTCTGTGACATTCCATCACGAGCACATCATCGTCGAAAAACATTACATTGATGTGACGAGCATATTCGTTGGGAACAACAACGGTAGTCCAGAGTCATGACGAATCATGCTTTAGCATCTATAGTGATTCTGGACACCAGCTACTACGATGAAAACAGAGAGATCTTACCACCAGCAGAATGTCTGGGAAATTGATCACTATGAACAGGGAGTAATGGTGTGTTCGGGTATCATGCACAATGGCAGAACTCCGCTTCATATCTTTGATTGAGGTATCGTAAAATCAAAGCGGTATAGCACGGACATTCTCCTGGGTCATCACAGTCTTTTACGAGATACAGTTGGTCCCACACTTTCTGTTCATGGATGACAATGCCCGTCCACATGGGATAAATGAAGTGCCCGACACATTGGCAAGTGAAGATATTGAACACATGCCATGGACTGCATATTCGCCGGACCAAAATTCCACTGAACATGCCTGGAATGCACCCGGCAGACGTATCGCTCAAAAATACAACCCTCCTCGAACCATACAGGAACTGAAAACCTTTTAAAGGACGAATGGGACAAAAATCTCTCAAGCTCTCCTCAACAATTTGGTGGACAGCATGCGCAACTGATGCCTCAGTGTCCTAGGAGGGGTCACGCACACTTCATGCTGACGAACTCATCTGTGTTGTTATTTTCAGCAGAAAGAGCACTTTTCGTAACTGTCTACAATTGCTGTAAGGAGCATCTTTTTTATTTTCTCTTGCTTTAATCTTTATTCTTTCCACGTGACGACATGTGTTTCATTTCTCATAGAGATATTTCAAGATCTCTATTAAAAATCCGCCAAGATTCATTTCTTCGAAGGATGTCTATCGTTAGGTAGGATGAAAAATAACACTGTTCCTTAGCATTCGTGAAGCCGTATTTAATATTTTGTCAGGGATGTGTCGTGGAAACAAAATTAAATAATAACAAATATCCATGTATTTGCGTGGGTGTGTGTTTACATTTCACAAAGTAAAAAATGTATCGATCATTGAACTCTGAACACATAATCATTTCTTCTGATTTCAAACCAAATAAAAGGATACGACACGGAGAAGCGCGAGGGAGATGTGTAACAATAAAAATGCATAAATAAATACGCAGAGGTTGAAGAGAGAGAGAGAGAGGTTGTTGTCTTGGCGCAATGTCAATTGAAAGTTGGCGACGGAATCGATTTTTACATGGAGAGATAAACGTACTATTGTGGCGAACGACACCGACAAAACAGAAATCTTGTGGCGACATCTTGGGAAAATGTATGATACTAGATGAATTCACGGTCCAAATGACCGAAATTCTTTTATCGATATTGAAAGAGATGATAATAACGATTATAAATGATTTTTATCATAGACCTAGATTTTTATAGAATAAATATAGTCGACAAATTTTATAGTTGATATGATTATGATAAATTATATTTTAACGAATGAAGAATAAATCTAGCGTTTTCTCGCTTACAACTTTTTCATGACTGTTTCTTGTAAAACATTAAAAACGGGATCCACTGCATTCTTAATTTTCCATTGACTTGGGAGGAACACGGGCCCTGTGCCCCCCCCCCCGCCCTGTACACGTTGTCATGAGATGGGATTAAATTACTTTGACTTTGCGTATTTGATTCCCCGACATAGTGAGCCCCAACCCTCTATATTAAATTAAGCGTGAGAAAAAAATTAAAATTGACCCGCTCGTAACTGTTTTTTGAAAAAAAACCGTCACGAAAAACGTTGTAGGCGTGAAAATGCCTTAAACTGGAAATATCGCTGAGAATTAAGTGTTGAGACCACGAAAATATAAGTCATAGCAAACGGAAAAACTATCTTAAGTGGGAATTTTATAAGTGGGATCGACTAAGGTGATGATAGGACTTTAAAACTTGAGCCGGACCCGTTCTAGCTCCGGGATATATTACGAGCCCCCATGGGTAAAAATCAACTGAAAAGAATATGTCAGGTGATTACGAGGTTCATAGTGAGCTGAGAAAGGAAAAAAAGACGGACGTGAAGCATCTAAATCATAGTCTCCCAAACTTTTTGTTTCATCGCCCCCTTCATCAGAAATTTTTTCCTCTCATCGCCCCCCAACTCAAATAAATCCATAGGATCCTATGTTAAATCAGGGTTCTATCGCCCCCTTGGATCATTCCATCGCCCACCAGGGGGGGCGATATTGCCCACTTTGGGAAACACTGATCTAAATGAATATGGTGCGAAAAATATCTACTTTTTTAGAATCCGGTAGAGACCCCTCCTTTAAGAGGGGAAGGGGGCGACGGGACTTGAGACTGTGGCTGGAAATCAGCCTTATTTATACAATTTTTGAACAGTATAGATTCAAAAGGAGATAGTTTGTCGATCGCTCCTGGACAGGGGCCCGTTTCTCGCATGGGTCAACGGGGCATGTTCCCAGGGCCCACAAATTTTCGGGGCCCCATTCGGATGCAGAAATTGGCATCTTTCGATATTTTGATTTCTTACAAAAAATATTAACAAATATTTTTGATTTTTTTTTTATCGTTCTTGGGAGGGGGCAAACCTCTCTGATCCCCCGCCTCTCTACTCCCGCGTACGCCTCTGCCTCAAAAAATCTATTTATAAAGGGCCTGAAAAAGTCGTACTTGCCAAGCACACTAACTCATGTAGAACAGGTCCTGCCCCCTGGAGGGATGTGGGATCACTGGTTAAGACGAGAGCCCAAGCATGGACGAAGGAAGGTTAAGAAATACTATGCTGGGCTAGAGAAGACGTTTCCAACATTCTAGTCCACGCGGAACCCCCTGATAGTTATGAGATTGTTCAACGGAATCCTCAATGAGATTACACTGGATGAGAAGAGATTGTTCTATGGAGCCCTAGATGATTATGGGCCCCTTGATAATTGTGAGACTTTTTTCTTTCAAACCGAGCACAACTCCGGACTATCACCATGGGTAATTTAGACATTAAGAGACGATTACGAGACTGTTCCATAGAACAGTAAGCCTGTTGTATGGAACCCAATGGAAACACGAATACTTTTCCAATGTAAGTATTTGTATTGAACAACGTCAATTAAATATTTTACAACTTTCGACACCGTGAAACATTTGAGAGGCCCTTACGGAACACCAGTTGGGAACCTACGGGCTAGAGCCTCGTCAGCTTTTCCTTTGTGGTGGGCATGCATACGGACATTGTGGAGGGATGCAAACAAAATGCCTGAAATTGGCCCAGTCCATCGATGATCAATTAAATCACTCCATGATTTTTGTATGTGCCAATCGGTTTCCAATTGTTACCCCAAGTAATGTAAATAATAAAAACGCACACAAGCAGTGAATAGTCCTTCTTTCTCTGTAAGCGTACGGTTGACTGAACTTCTCTCGTTGAATCACGTTTTACGGCCCGTACATGTCATCTGTCCTCCTCATACATACATATCGAACGAAGAGGAGACAGAGAGAGAGAGAGAGAAATAAAACAAGAAAAATCGGGAGAGTAGTAGAAATCCTGCTGGAATTGAATGCCTTCCTTGCTTTGGAATCGATCGCACGTGGACACCGAAGCAGCAAAAGAATCAAACATGGAAGAACCTCGGCCTTCCCGCTTGATCGCACTTTTCGAAGTGCATTAGCTGTGATAGTTGAGATCATACCGCCATACACACACGGATATTTTTTTTTCTCCCCCCCCTCCTCCCTATACATATAATATTCAGCGCGCATGTCACTGGAGAAGAATATTCTAGTTTCCTGCGAGGAAAAATATGAAATTCTGATTTCTAGCACATGGAAATTTTACTCCTACTAGGAATAAACAAATGCATGAAATGCATTGGTGTACAAGAAGAAGATTTTTAACAGCTGGCTGATCCGAGGATGAATTCAAGAAAAGAAAATTCAACTGCCTCCGTGAGGAATCGAACTACCATCCTCTCGCATGTCGGTGATTAGGCTAGACCACTATGCTACAAAGGCAGCGAACCTCTTTCCTAAAGATTACGTGCGCTGTGAACGGGACAGTGCGTGGACGACAGTCAGACCTCTCTCTCAGCCGGTCTCCCATTTGGAAAAGTCTCTCCGCAGAGAGCAGACTTCAACACAATACTGATATAACATGAAAAGTTCAAGCATTTCCATCTTTACTTCAGAAAATGGAAGAAAGGAGGCAGCACGATCACGAAACAAGCGCAACTCGACAACATAAATACATTGCCCCACATAAACTCAGGTACATTCCGGCATGTACCGACTCATTAGAAATTGCGTAGAGGAATGTGTACGAGTTGCATGTACGGTTAAATAGTAGTAGTAATAGTCAGACCTCTCAGCGAATAGCTCACCTAGCTGGGTTAGGTCTGAGGCAGCAAGGGCTCAACCGAGCAATGGAGACTCACCTGGGAGCCCACCACCCAAAGGCCTATTGGCTGGCCTCAGGACCGGCCGTCTCCGATGGCAAGGGAACAAGAGCTCAACCGAGCACTAGGGCTCACCTGGGAGACCACCACTCAAAGACCACTGGCTGACGTCATGGCACGCCGGCAACTATGGCGAGAAAGCAATGGTTCAACCGATCACAAGGGCTTACTCAGGAGAAACCGCAAGACACCCAGGCCGGAAAACTGAAGAAACCACGAAACACCCAGGCTCTGTTGTATGAAGCAACGTAGGCAGGCAGTTGAATTTTCTTTCTGGAATTCATTTTCCTCAGCCAGTTGTTAAACCTTCATATGAATAGCGGAGAGAGACATCATCTTCACATATACAAGAAGAGGGAAGAAAAATTCTACCATTTAATGAACACATGAGCATTCATATACAGAAGGGGTAATTAGACAGGGACCTACAATTTGATATGCTGCCGAATAGCTTTGCTTCGGCCATGCCTCTCACTTGAATTCGAACCTGTTGGACTGAAAGTTTGTGCGATAACTGAGCTTCCTGTTGCTAATATTCCAATGTAAGAGATATTTGTGAGTCCATTTTCATTCTCTACTTGCGTGACTAAATAAAACCAATCACTGGACTGTTTTGTATGACCAAAGCCTTGTTTCATATGGTTTCATCGAATGGTATTGTTTTCGGGGATGTGGGGGTGGGGGGTGTTTCAGTATGGACAGGTCACGTGGTGCTTTTTTACTGGCTAGAAGTGTCTAAAATTTTAAGGTGTCAAAATATGACATGGAAACCAATACATTACTTTTCTTTAATAGCCGCATGCCACAAAAAATCGCTAGCACAGGGTGGTTATAAATGAACTGACAATACTCCGATGCAGTGATCGTCAATACGCATCTAAATGCATGATTCATGCATCAAAATTTGATTTTACTCCCCCCGAATTGCACATTGAACAGTGAAAAAGCTTCTTTAAATTTTATGTTTTTTCCTTTTAATAGAGTTGATTCTGTTTTTCTTAAAAAAAAGTCCCTTCTTTTAACAAAACTTCCCGTTAAAATTCTAGAGCAGAAGTATTCAAACTTTCTCCAGTCGCCTGCACTGCCTGTACCCATCATCAAAAGAAGAGCACCCTTACGGAGAGTTTAACATACGAATGCATGAAATGGCGCTGATTTCAATCCTTGAATGCAATTGCTCCAAGGTATATAATTGGAATGTTGATCAGATACCACTGCAATATAGTAATTATATAACATGTAAGAAACATAAAACTGAAGATCCTGCTGCCACCTATATCATATTTGAATAGAATTACGACACAACTGTTATTATTCTTCGATTAAAATTGGTGACAGGTTTTTGATTGATGTGCCATAATTTAAAACGCCGGGGAGGCCTTTTGAATTATGTCACATCAATAGCTACATTTTGCTTTACTAATGTTATTTTACTACATTTAAGCAACAACTGTTAAAATTTCGAAGCAAACTAGATAATTAAACTAATATCATTGCTTATAAAATATTTAGTGATATTACACCTTTTTTTTGTGCGGCACATCAATCAAAAACCGGTCACTAATTTTATTCCAAGAATTACAGCAGTTTTGTCTTTTTATATGATAGGTGGCAGCAGGAGCACCAGTTCAATGATGTTTCTTACATGTTATAATATATTTATATATTTTTACATATTTCTTACTGTACTGCAGTGTTATCCGATAAAATAATTTTTAAGAGTAATTCTGCTCCTCTCTAAAGTTTTAACGGGTAGTATTATAAAAAGAGGGACATTTTTTTAAAGAGTAAACAGAGACAGAACTCTATTTAAAGAAAAACAAAATTTGAAGAATAGCACTCTTCAATGGAGGAGTAGACTCGAATTTCGATGCGTGAATCGCGCATCTAGATGGCGCATTGGAAAACACTCTGCTATATACTGTATAGTTATTTACAATATTTTCTACAAGGCTGCTATATTTTTGCTGACAATTTTTTTTATGCTTATTGGTTATCAACAAAAAGTAACTGTGGGAAAAGTACCATTTTTTCATGGTGGATATGTTTGCGAAAAAATGTGAACGTTTCAAAATCTGCAAATGACTGAAATTTATTCTGGGTACACAGAAATTTTAACTGAGAAAAGAAAAAAAATTCCCTATATGAACATTACGTTCTTTTCATTCCGCGCAGATATCGGAATTCTGTGCACACAGAAACAAAGATCTGTGCAAGTGAAATAAAGGAGAATGTGTGCCTTATCTGGGAGAAAAAAAAGTACGAGGTTCGCTTGGCCTGAGTGTTTGCCAATACGCATCTGAATTCAGTTTTACTCCAAATTTCATTGAGGAGTGAAAATACTTCGAATTTCAGGTAATTTGAAAGGTACAAGAGAAAAACGGCGTTATATTACATGAAAATCGATTTCTACAAAAAAGCAATTCAAAATTTATCAGTGATTGAATCAGAAGGCAAAACAACAAATATTCAACCTTACTTTGGAGTGCAACGATGATGAATTGCTTTCTTCTCTCCCCATCCCCCTCAACGGTATATTCAAAATAGACTCCTTAAAATTCAAGAGATGCTGCCTTCAGCTCATTTTCGACCAAAATTGTGATGGCGGGGAGTCTTTCCTCTGTTTACCCTTCAAAGGTTTTTATTTAAATACAAACACAAAGGCCACAACAGACAAATTGCCCAACGAGGTGGCTGAAAAAGATGCTCATAAAAAATATGTGTGGATGCCAAATACAACTGAAATACAGCACTAAGCCTCCGAAAAAGCGGAAGAATGCTTTAGGAGAACGCGAAGAATGCTTTTTAAGAATTAAACCAAGCATTCTATTCGATTTTTTGACAACCGCTGAACAATGTTCAGAAAACCTAAGCCGCTCGTCAATGAGAATTCCCAAATCGGTGATGTAATACCATTCAACTCGTCAGTGAAACGGGGGTTGTTCGAACCAAAATGAGCGATCATGCACTTATCCACACTGAAGTTCATGCTCCATTCATTAGCCCATCCTGCAATCCTGTTAAAGTTGGTCGGGAGCAACTCCCTATCGCTTTGATTCCCGATTACCCCCATTAGCTTCACGTCATCTGCGAATTTACGAGCAATCCCATCGATACCCTTATCGAGTTCATTGATAAAAAGTAAAAAGTATGGGCTCAAGGACACTTTCTTCAAGGACCTCACAAATCACACCTGTCTAATCAGAAAATTCCCAGTTCACCAGACCCGTTGTGACCTATCTCTCAACAACGATTCTATCTAATACATCAAGTTGCCCCCAATCTCAATCTCGTGTAAACGCTTCAAGACTGACATTGTGTTTTGCGAATAGTTTCGCAAAGAAACTTTATCTTATACTATATGTCCAACGTAAGCGTCAAAACATTCATTTGCATTTAAGTATCCAGAAAAAAGTTTGAGATGACCGGCCACGAAGGTATTCGTGAAATCTTCGTACCCAATAACAGCACTCACTGTACTGTATAGGAAAATAATTTTTCTTCCCATTCTTGTCGAATAAACAGGAATAACTTTTCCAATTTTTATATATATTTCCATTTTTTATCTAAAATTTTTCTACGTGTCAACTTTGATATTTGCGTCACTCTCAAACCTAATAGACCAAAAAAAATAAAAAATAATAATAAATAATAATACTAATATCGCACTATTGGCCTGCTATAGCTATGTTTATTAGACTGGAAAAGACGTAGGTAAAGGCGTTATTGCCAAGCCAAGCTATTGTCACGTATAAACGATTCATCATTTTGGCAATTTCGCGCTAATAAATAGCGAGGACTATAATAGTACAAACCGGTGACAAAAACTCATCTCGCTTGGACTATATACAATAAATACAACTCATGTTGAAACCCCACGTACCTGTATTTTATGAGTACGCGTGTTTTATTGTGTGTGTGTCTTTCGATTCAACTTTTTTTTTTAAACCTCTTTGCCGTTTCTCTTCCCCGTTTTATTATTTATTACCAGAATTATTATTATTATTACCATCAACATCACAAGCGGACATTTCCGTTGACCACGAACAATTTCCGCTCTCGAACAAGAAAATAAGAAGAAAAAAAAGCGAAGAGTTTCTAAGGCAACCAATGTTGTAACATCGAGAACTTTCACTTTTTTTACTTCATGAGATAACACGAGATCGGCCATGAAATGTGAACGGGAATAAAAAAAAAATCACAAATATCGATCACGTCGTGTAAGAGGTACAAAAAAAAGAGAAGGTTTTTCTTTTTCCCATGCGAAAAAAAACAGTCTCTTCAAATTACTCGAGAGCTTTGAAATCACTGACGACAGCTTATTCAAAAACTCACAACCGAAAAAAGTTCCGTTCTCGAGAGTTTAAAATCACTGTAATCCTACGACCCTGAAAATCTTAGTCTCAATATTCCAAGTCCATCATGTTTTACACACCTGTGAAATTCTTCAAACACAAACTTTCAAACTTTCTAGAAGAAAAAAAACTTTCTTCCCCTTTATATTTTTTCTTCAGCAGCATTCTGAAATATCACGTAGTCGGATAGACTTCTCGAAAATAATCCGTCAATCGCAATACTGCAGACAGATAATCTCAGTAATAATATTCGGAAAACAATATTCTTCCCCCCCCCAAACGAAAATTCAAATATGTATTCGGTTTGAAATCTCAAAAATACCAGTTTAAAAACTTGACTAGATTCAAATTTCTTTTTCGTTCTTTTCCAAGAAGCGTTCTCAAAGAATCTATGAAACATGATCTATGAAACTATGAATCTATGATTGAACAATGAACATTAAATAATTTGATATATGATATACATTAGATCAGCGATTCTTTCTTTCTTTCTTTTCTTTTTTTTAATTTTATTATCCTCGAGTGACCACGGAACCCTCCGCGGTGCACCGGTTGAGAACCGCTGCATTAGATGTTTCATTCTAACGCCTCGTAATGGCTGAATAAAAAAAAAATTCAGGATTTTAGCTTAAGGGGTCATTCAAGTATTACGTCAGCATCGATGGGGTTTCAGATTTGCTGAATTTTGATGACAAGGAGGAGGGGGTTTTGAATGATGCTTACTTCATCAACTCCCCCGTCCCCTTACATATGAAATATTCCTAATAGCATCTTACTCGGTGCGACAAAAACGAGAAAAACCTTGGGGACTTGAACTACAACATTCTCCTTATTGATAAGTCCTCTAAAGAGCAACTTTAGTGATCTCTAAATGTTTCGCGGATCTTTCAAAAGATCTGGAACTGCACCGCGTGTCACTCAAGTGATCCGTAATTATGCCGCGGATTAAGTAATCTTGGAATGGGCGGGTAACTTGAGTGATGTAGAACTGCACTGGAGGCTGCTTAAGTGCTCTAAAACCGGCGTGAGTGTTTGATCCCAATATGCGTTAGGAGGTAGGGGGCAGAGCGGACAAAATTTTGCTGATGGGGGGGGGGGGTCAAAAATGACTAAAAATCTGTTGACGTAATACTTGAACGGTCCCTTAAGGGGTGGGGGAAGAAGTCCCAAAAAAAGGGGGAAAAGCAGTATGACTAAGCATTTTGCAACCAATTATGTAGAAAAGAAAAAACAGAGTTTGTCACATTTCACCAAGATCCGTTTACCGTACGTCCCGTTTGACCAAGTGGGATGTATGGTCACCGTACTTGCAAAGGGAATTTTCGGATATATTTATCATCCGGTTATTGTTACCATACGAGTTCTGGTATAATCATATTAAGCGCGAAGTTGACTGGATAAGAAAAAAACGTTAGGTCACCTAGGGATCGAAGACAATTTTTATTGATTGCTCGGAGCATCGCAGACATATTCCAAACTAACAGCGTCCTTAGTCACAATGTAATGAGGTGTATTTGTCTCTAACGACCCATTTTATATTTTCACGAGAAAAGATTAGGTTTAAGACATCCGTCGATAAAAATACCTCTTACGTTAAAAGTAATTTTGATTTATCATTCCTTGCACATGAATGATAATTTCGGAACAGACCCTGGAAATATCATTCTATTCATTGGAATTTAAAATAACAGAATTCAAAATAGTAATAATTATTATTAGTGCTTATATATAAGCTGTCAGCTTCCGCATATGTTTCTAAAACGTGGCGAAGACCAGAATGTCATTATAATAATAATCTATAATATTAGGCTAAGAGTAGGGATGTCAAATTTGTACCCAAAACCCCAAGATTTAAGGAAGTGCCGGGCTATATAATCCTGTCGTTTGACCTCCCATTCAGCTTGATTTGAACTCATCATAAGTTTGGGACAATGGTGAGGTGTCACGCTGTGACTTCCTCGAATCTTTCCATTCAGAACAAAAATAGCCCCCCCCCCCCCGGACGTTGATTCTCCGGCAGGCATAGCCTACACCCATCAACGGATTAAATCTCCACAGGAAGTTTGATGAGAGATCCGTAACATGGATTTACGGAAAATTCACCGTCATGCTGCGAAAATGCATCGACGGAAAATTTACCGCTAGAAAGTTCGATAGGAGTCAATGAGTCAGTAAATTATACAATAGTTACTGAGTGAGTGACAGAGTGGTTACGTGCTGGTGAGTGAACAAATTAGTGAGTGAGCAAGAGACAGAGTGAGCGACCTATAGATACAGTAAGGGGACCTAGTGAGTGAGTGTTATAGTGGGCGACCAAGTGGTATACTGACTGATCTAGTGAGTGAGCGAGTGACTGAATGAGTGACCTAGTGAGTAAGTGCTTGATCTGGTGATTAAGTGTGAAAAAGTGAGTGACCTAGTCAGAGAGTAACAGAGTGAGCGGCCTAGCCAGTGAGTGATCGAGTGACTTAGTTAGTTGGTGATAAAATGAGCGACCTGGTGAGCGAGTGAGAGAATGATTGATGTAGTGAGTAAGTGCGTTATCTGGTGATTGTGTGTATGGTCCTCAACAGAATTAAAAACTTTACGGGCAAATCGAGATATGCAACTTCCCGTTAAAATTCTCTCTAAAGGCTTTCACCTACATTCTATCTTAAAGAAGTGTGTTTCTCAACCTTTTTCAGCCCATACGCTCCCCAGCCCCACTTTGGAGAGTATAATAACTATTTTCTTCTGGTGGCCCTTCCATGTTTTATCCAGGGTCCCCCTACTCTTATCAAAGAGTGGGACCCTTTCTACTTATCGAACTGAATTTAATCGAAACTAAATTTAATAATTATAAACAAAAATTTTATAAATAAGATCGATCTCTGGAACCCTGGGCCAGGCCCGGATCCAGAAGTTGGGTGATCACATCCATCCCAAGAGCCGAATTAGAGAAGAATACGTCTGTGTAAATGGGGGACGATCCATATGCAACGAACTGGCACAATGAATTTGTTTTTAATTTTCATTTGGTTTTTAATTGTTCTTATTGGGGGTTGCTGTATTTTTTGATATAGTTTAGATATATATTCGACAACCATATTTTTATGGGCATCTTTTTTTTCAGCCATCTCGTTAGGCATTTCGTCTATTGTGGCTTTTGTATTTGTATAAATCAAACCTCCCGGACACAACACCCAAGGTCCACACCTACCCCGAGCAAAATTTCAGTGATCTTACTTCATGTAGAAGGTTTTGGTTGATGTTGAGACGACCATGCCGTCTCAGCATGATGGGTTCCCGGACAAAGTGATGTTCTGGGGGCCCCATACTTAGCTGGGAGTGACAGATTACATATTTACAACTTACATTCGAAAATCATATAATTAGATCTCACCGTGTAGGACCCGATATGAGTCCCCGGGTGATTTCCACATGGGACTCCACGGATAAAGATGGCACTAGTTCTATAGACAGCTCAGCTGGATTGTGAAAGTAGAAACATTTTACCACGACATTTCCCTTTAAAGCTTTAGTTCTTCACAGCTCTCTGTGCCCCCCCCCCCCACCAATTCTTGTAGCTACCATCTCATCTGATTTTCACCCATGACACTCTTAGAATATTCCAGGGCCGCAAGGGGGGACATATGGCCCCAGCTTGAGAATCACCGTTCTGAGAAGTGCTCGTACATATCCCATAAAAATCACAACCAGATCGAAAAATAGATGGTAGTAACCAACTTGACCCAACCGTACCAGCCGTAAGATAACCCACATACGCGGGGTTACAATGCGGCACCTAGTTTCATATTGTAAACAGTCACGTTCGTAGGGGGTGTTCATTTTTCGAGTATCAAGGTTTACCAGACAGAGACCGAAGTATATCTCAAGGTTCGTCACACAGCAACGGAAGCATGTCCCAAGATTTATCAAGCAAGATCCAAAACATGTCTCAAGATTTATCAAGCAAGAACCAAAGCATGTCTCAAGGTTTATCAGACACTAGGGTTATTGCTTAAGGTTTAACAGACACTCGAATGATTGGTTCTAGGATTACCAGACATCGTCATCTCCAGGAACCAGACATTCTGGAGATTGGTAAATTGATTATTCTGGAGATTGGTAAATTGATTATTCTGGAGATTGGTAAATTGATTATTCTGGAGATTGGTAAATTGATTATTCTGGAGATTGGTAAATTGATTATCTTGGACGAAATATGAATTGATTTTTCTGGACACAAGATAATTTGATCCGCTTTGATGAATTTCCCATGAACCGTCTTCTAGTTCAATGGGGCAACGGTTAAGCACCGAAGTCCTTGAGTTCAGCTCTGAAAGTCGGGACGATTTTCTGTAATTTATCCAACGGATGATGAACAAATGTTTAGCACGATGGTGTTCTGGGTCAGGTTCCGGATGAGTAAGTGAAGATAACATAATCAAAGAATATTAAAATGATTCACTAGCATAAAGTTCTGAAAGTCATGCAAAATATTATGTTTGTAAAGGCCAAGGACAAACAAACACTAGTCGTCGATTTCTGAGCCGTTTCTTGAAATATTGAGCCCCATTTAGTATATACGACAAGAAAAGCGAGAGAGAACTCCGCTAAAAGACAAACAAATAAACGTCCATGAAACGAGATGCTATCAATTTACCGGGTCGTCGTATCTCTCAACAAAATCTCCATCTTTCTTTCAAAGAGATAAGAAAAAAAGAGAGAGAGAGACGTATATTTTCAGTCTCTCTCTCTCTCTCTCTCTCGAGCAATGGATTTAATGGACGATTTCACTTTCCGATACCGTGGGAGGTCAAACCCATCAAGTCCACTGAACTGCGTTATGAAAATGAAGCGATTATTTTTAAACGCTTTCGTTTATTTGCTGTACAAAGAGAATCTCTCTCTCTCTCTCTCGCACAATAAGTTTTAAGAAGGGTCATCACCTTCATTGCTTCTGAAAAGGACAGCAGCGGAAGACCAAGAAGAAGATAAAAACAAGAAACTTCTTGTAGTGGTACATTATTTACCGGAGTTGATGTATTCTCTCTGGTATCAACGTGAAACTCATAAAGTTTTAGGTTTTCCAAGTTGGAATTATTTATTAAACAGACGATGTTACTTCATAGAAGTGGGCGTTCGCAGAAATCTTTACTGTTATGTTATACTGGGGCCATGATCCGTAATTATCAGGCTGTAATTTCATAACTTTTTTTTAATATAATTTCAAAAGAATTTTTTACTCAATTGATACTTTTACATTGAAGTAACGAAATAATAATAATCTTTATTGACTTAGGCAAAAAGCCTCTTATGCAATAGGTGGCCAACAATAATAAACACAGTACGATAGAAATAGTAGAAAAACAAATTACGTACAAATAATCATTTTACGAAAAATACAAAAAAATAGTATTTATAAATGATCTCTTCTGTTTGTGAAATAGTTTAAATAACTATGGTTTAGTAAAATATGTATTTTACGACAATTTAAGTATTTCGCAACATTTTATGCATTTCCTTAAGGCAATTTTAGATCTGCGTATCTAACTATTCTAGAGATAATGATCCGAGTATCCTATAATCCTTTAAATTTTAAAAGATTATATGATACTCGGATCATTATTTCAAGGACTGTAAGGTACTCGGATCATTGTTTCAAAGCTTGTCAGATGGACGGATAATTATCTCCTGGATTGTCAGCCACTACGATCATTGTTTCCACGATTGTCAGATACTATGATAATTGTCTGAAGGATTGTGACACTATGATAATTGCCTCAAGGATTTTCAGACACTATGATCATTGTCTCTATACAGGGTAGCCAAATACTCGGATCATGGCTTTCATGATTGTCAGATATTCAAATAACCGTCAATATGGTCAAACTATTGTCGCTAGATTTATCAGACACTGTAATAAATATGTTTCTAGGATAAGGCGCCTGGAATATACCGAGCGGACTCATCGTCCTCCATCTCTGAGTGACAAAACCATTTTTCTTTTCAAAATGACGTCTGGTTGTTAAAAAAACGACATAGGGGAAAACTATTGGCTGGAGCAATAATATTGGCATCACACTTTGCACAAATATGGCGGGTGAGAGAGCCTAGGGTTTCCAAGAGCTCCACTCTAAGATTATCAGACACACTAATCATTGTCTGTTTCTGTTATCAGACACTCTGATTATGTTGCTATCCGACACTAATCATTATCTGCAATGCTATCCGACACTAATCATTATCTGCAATGTTATCGACACTAATCATTATCTGCAATGCTATCCGACACTAATCATTATCTGCAATGCTATCCGACACTAATCATTATCTGCAATGCTATCCGACACTAATCATTATCTGCAATGCTATCCGACACTAATCATTATCTGCAATGCTATCCGACACTAATCATTATCTGCAATGCTATCGACACTAATCATTATCTGCAATGCTATCCGACACTAATCATTATCTGCAATGCTATCCGACACTAATCATTATCTGCAATGCTATCCGACACTAATCATTATCTGCAATGCTATCTCACACTAATCATTACAAGTATCTATAATGCTATCCGACACTAATCGTTACAAGTATCTATAATGCTATCCGACACTGATCATTCGTTGTTGATCACTAGAATCATTGTCTTCCAAATTATCCGACACTCATTTGTCTCATTTCATTGCATAAGGCAAAATCATTTATGAAACATTCAAACCTTCATTTGAATGTTCTTGATGTTATAATCTCTTAAGTTTAGAATTAAGTGTTCAAGTTATAGAAGAAGAGGGGAGGGGGGGGGGAAGTAAATAAAATCATTTTCGGACATTTACCATCTCTGAGTCTATCTTCAGAAAAATGGGCGCGGTATTAATTAAGTTTCTAGAATACATACATACACAGGTCATTTGATGTGGGCGGCCTAGCATATGGTAGAATACATATAGTAGAGTATATACATTATGTCTTGATTGCCTTTGGAAATTATTGCCCCCAAAATAGTCAGTCCTCACCGAACCCTAATTTTCTTGGAAGTAATGAAAAAATGTATGTACTTTCTCTCGAAAAACGTTATATTTTCGTCCTTCTCTTTATGTACCTTTAAAAAAAAGTGTTAAAATCACAGTAAAAATACGTAGAGTAATGCTTTCGCGAACTACTTTGCACTCTCTCCGTATTTATTTGCAAGGAAAAAACGCTCACTTTCTTCAGTTTTTTTTTATTTCTTTCTTCTTTTTCTTTACTCTTTTATCTTCGTCAAATAAGAAAACATCATAACTTGAACAGCAAAGACAAAAGAGTTTATCCAATTAGATACACTCAAGATTCCAATGTTTCAACCCGTTCATTGAATATACATACATGCTATGAGGTATAAAAGCACCGGACGAAGTGGGGTATGCCAAGCACATACATGCATCAGATAGTTTTTTTTGTATACTCTTCTTCTGTCCAATGTCCAATATGATTTAATTATCACTTTCATCGAGATTTTTGGGGATAGTCAAGACGAAACGTTAACAAAGTTATACAAAATAAAACGCTAATAATATTTTTGCCATCACTAATGCACTTTTAGAGGTGGGGACGCTTTTTTCGGACATTTTCGTCTATAGAATGTTCGAGGAAGGTTTTTGGAATTCGCTTAGAAAAGAAATTGATTTTTCTAGCATAAAATGCGTTAATTTCATTTTTTTAAGTGCACTTTAGGGGTTTTTAGGGTTGATTATTCCCGCCTGTGAATATGTAATTAAAGTTTCTATTTTAAAATTATATATGAAATAATATTCAATATCCATCCATTTTGAATTCTAAAACATTATTATTATTATGATTATTACTATTAAAAAAACGGCACTTCAAAGTTTTTCTACAATTTCAATAATAATTCTGAAAATCTTCCTGCACCAAACCTATACTTGTTGTATATCAAATGAAAGCACGTATTATAAGTTTCATTATAAGACCACGATCGTTGCCATAGGTGTTGTACATGTCGAGGAAAAAAATTCCAATTGGATATTCTTGTGGTGGATACATTAAATTTGATGGATTGATGCAGTGTAATACCGTACGAAAATGCAGAAATACCACTGTTATTAGATAGGTAGAAAGAAGAATGTAAAATATTTCTTTTTCCTGAATAGATCTAATATGTTATTAATCACACAAATGAAAGATTAGTGGGGAGGGGGGGGAAAATGGTGCGAAAAAAAAATTAAATGGCATCTGAATCCTGAGGTTACATCTTAGAAAAAAATCGCCAAAAAAAATAAATACGACTAAATAGTTTTTTTTTCCCCATCATTTTTGAGAAAGAAAACGGTCGTCGAACCTACTAAAAGATATGAGGTTGACTAGTTGACCCTCTATATCTCCGTATGTACTTCCTTCCACATTGGGTGGAGAGACACATCTGCGTACTTTTTTTTTTAATATGAGTATATAGTATATAATGACATGTCCACCTCTGTAAAAGGACCTCCTATAAAGTGGCAGGTCTTTTGTTATTAAATCTTCTTTCCCCCTTGAAAGACGGTTAGAATGGTGATTCCAGTTTTTTGTCCCTTCCCTCTTTATGATTCCTAATGGGAATGGTTATGCTAAAACTCTTCGATATAAATGATCGACGTGAACACAATCAAACAAAAAGTCATTCATAATGGAGGCCAATCGATCGTTTACGTATCATTAACCACGTACAAGGTGTCCGTGCTAGGGATAGCCAAAAGGAATGGCTTATTATTAGAGAACCACGCATGATTTGTTATATATTTTAGTTGATTTAAAGAAGGAGTTCAATGTGAGCACCTTTAGTGGCTCTGAAGAAGTCCAAACACAATACTCGAGCTCTTGCCAAGTGTTTAGTAACATATGAAGTGTTATTAAATCTACTGCTACTTGTTTCAAATCATGTTGGAAGCTCCACACTCCACTCAATTCGTACACGGCACTTCACGCTTGCGACTGATTTAAATTCGGCAAACTAATCTATGTTGTGGCGTTCACGTACTGATCGGCCGACAGCGCGTGACAACTAAGAAAAGCGTCCAGGAGTAGCTGTTGAAAGTGCGTACGCACAACCTCAACAAGAAAATTGGATGAAAAAATTTGTGCATAATCCCATCCACGGTGCAGCACTTACCATAAAGTATTATGCACGGGGAGAGGGGGGGGGGGGTTCTCAAAACAAGCCATTAGTTTTGAATATCTATCTCACGAACATCCTTTCGTTCCAAAAAAAATTTTAATTCCGTGAAACTACCACTTCCACCGAAAAAGCAATCAATAGATAGTATAATAGCTTAATGACCGCTGGCCATCTCAAAAAAAGCTGTCTATCTCAACTCAGTAGAGACAACACCATCTATAACAAAAGACCCGCGCGCGAAGCTCGTGACGTCCTGAAGAAGGTCATCTCGCCTATAGCTATTGGATATGCCACAAAAAAAGGGTAAAGATGACGCATGCGTCGGCCTGCTATGTCCAATGGCTACGGGCTCTTAGCTACGGGTAAGATGACCTTCTTCAGTGCCGTAGCGAGCTTCGTGCCGAGGCCTTCTGCTATAGATGGTGTTGGTAGAAAGCACTGATATTCAATCCTAGACAGCAGAGCGAATGTGAGATTTGATGCTCTAGATAAGGCCATCCTAGACTGTTGAGAGAGCACCAATGAAGCAATCCTAGACACTACAGAGCAGTGATAAAGCGAGCCTAGACAATAGAGCTGATGCGAAATTTAATTCACAAGAATGTCTGATGGAACAATTCTAGACGCTATGAGCACTGATAAAACAATCGTAGAGAGTAGAGAAAGCACAGTTATCAATCCTAGCCCATAGAGACAATATGAAGTTTTAGTCATAAGAATGATAAAGCAATTCTAGACACTAGAGAGCACGGATAAAACAATCCGAGACAATACAGAGCACCGATAAAGCAATCCGAGACAGTACACAAAACTGATAAAGTAATCTTAGCTAGTACAGAGCACTGATAAATCATATCTAGACGATGATGCCAATATAAAATTTCATTCACAAGAACTTTGTCTTGAACAGGTTCTGTCGCATTCTCAATGCTTATTCAGTAATTTTCTTACCTTTCTTTAAGAAAAAAAAGAAATTAACTTTAAAAAAAATTCGTTATTTTGTCTACAAATGATAATAATAATTAAATTCATAATTAATAAATATGCAGGCGACACAGGTATTGAAGATGTGTCCATATAGAACCCAAAAAGAGGATCAAATACGAAAATTAACTTATTGTGTATTTTCTTTTGGAAGTAATGATAAGACAGAAAACACAGTTCTGATCGAAATAAACATCGTATATTTATTACTTATCTACTATATCTCGAGAATATTATAAATAATGAATGGCGTCACCATGAAATAGTAAATTCATATGGGAAAAAAGATAAATGCTTAATTCAGCAAAAGATTTAGAAAAGAAAAAAAAAGAAGGCGCCATCTTGTAGAAGACTGGATCTAGTTCTATTATTTCCTTGGAGAGACATCGGCGCCATATTTCTCATTGGAAATATAAAAGAAAAATTCGGACCACACACACAAGTACTAACAACACATTATAATGATAATAATCCCGCTCATTATTAAAGGATAAGAACCCGTTTCGCCCACCTTCCCATTTTTATAAGCGTCGGAAGAAAGACTTTCTTCCGTTTTCTTTGAAAGAAAGAGAAAGGTATCGCTTATTATGGTCATCGTGTATAGAAATATGCTATAGCTTTAATAACCTAGAAGAGAGATTCATTTTGAACCAGAAAAAAAAAATATTTATTTAGAACTGGTTGTGTGTGGCAAGAGGTATAACGCTCATTGATTCTCATCGGTATCAAATACTGAGAGAAATAACATTTAATGATGGCCATTCAACACCGCGCGGTAGTTGCGTATGAATCGTCGCGAATTACTTAGGTTTTGTTTATTTCGGTTTTAAACAATAGCAAAATCATTTACGTATGAATCCACTCTCGCTACTATGTCTCAATAAGAAAATGTTCATGACTGTATACTTGAAAACTTCTCAGTAACTTAATATACACTGTAACTATAAGGCAGTATTCTCAAAAGGCAACTGGTGAAGTGGATAGACGAGAATAATGTATTGTCGGATAATCAACATGGGTTCAGGAAGGGGGAAAGTCGTGTGTAACTAGGCTGACCATATTTCCTCGAAAGAAATACGGGAAATTGGGATTCCAAGTATGGGAAAATACGGGACATCGCCAATTATCGCCAAAAAGTGACGGCAAAAGTAAACAAAGTTGCTAAATATTGGAGAAATTACGTAAAAATCAAAATGGCGGGAAATAAAGTGGAATTGCAGTGGATTTAAATGAATTCCACGAAATAAAACGTTCACCAAGACAAATGTGAGGGATTAATATTCTTATTTGTAATTGTAATTATCATAATATAATTTATGAGTGGGAAAATAATTTCATTCTTTGACTCCAGTAATGAATGAAAATTCAGGTAAGTTTCGTGTAAAAAACGGGAAAAACCGGGACACTTTCGCTAAAAAGTCGGGACGGCCCAAAACAGAAAAAACCAGGACTGTCCCGGGAAATACGGGACGTATGGTCACCCTATGTGTAACTAATCTCCTTTGCTTCTATGATCACATGACTAAGATTTTGGGTAAGGGCTAAAATGTAGATGTTTTTTACCTTGATTTTCAGAAGGCATTCGATCGGGTCCAACATGGTAAACTCTTGAGGCGTTTTTACACGCGAGATTGGGATTGGGGGTAACTTGCTGAATTGGATAGAATCGTGGTGAAGTGATAGGCCGCAACGAGTTATGGTGAACGGGGAATTCTCTGATTGTACATGTGTGAAGATTGAAGTCCCTCGAAGAAATTCCCTTGGACCCATACTTTATTCACTTGGTACTCGATCAGGGTATGGATGGGATTGTTCGAAAATTCGTAGATGACGTGAAGTTAATGGCGGTAGTCGGGACTCAAAGCGATAGGGAGTGTTGACCAACTTAAACTAGGATTGCAGCATGGACAAGTGAATGGAGCATGAAGTTTAGCGTTGAAAAGTGGATGGTCGTTCATATTGGTTCGAACAACCCACATTTCTTTTACGAGTTGAATGGTGTCACTATCCCGGTTGCAACTAGGCTCACCGATTTTGGAATTCGCATTGACGAGCGGCTTAGGTTTTCTGAACATTGTTCAGCGGTGGTCAAAAAATCGAATAGAATGCTTGGTCTCATTTTCAAAAGGTAAATGGAGAAGCTATCCATACTTAGAATAAGACAACCATAATCTTTTAAACGAACTTTGTATTATATTTTAGCATGTATATACTAGTATTTTTTAGTTTTTATAATTGAATTTTTAATTGGGTATAGCTGTATTTTAGAAATATATGACATCCATATTTGTTATGGGCATCTTTTTCTCGGCCACCCCGTTGGGCATTTTGCCTGTTGTGTATATTGTATTGTGTTGCTTATTTGTATTTGTCAATTATATCCTAATACAGTGTATTGGTATTTATAATACCAGTGTATGCATGTAACTGAGTATTATTTATTCAATAATAAATAAATTTTTTAAAAAAATAGATCTCGTACAGTTTTTGAACTACTGGCTGCCCTTATTTAACCCCTTCACGTACAGGTTTTTGCAAAAATTTTGGATGATCAGTTTCTGAAGTATCGGTGATAAAACTAAAAAAAAACTGATTTCATTGTTCGCATGTTAGAAACAGAAGATGGAGAGGAACATTGGTGCAGTAAAATTTATTTTTTCGCCCTTACCTTCTCTCTTCTCACCCTCTCCTATATTTGTTCCCTTTTCACTCTCTCTCTCTCTCTCTTACATATATATTACAGCCGAAGCTCGAAATTGGTTAGTTCGCGAAGTGATCAGAGATCCCTGGCCAAAATGTATTCACAAAAGACATAATTTCGGGTCATTGCCAAGTTGGCGTTTTTTTTTTTTTTTTTTGGTTATAATAGCAATGTTCACGTTAGCTATGGCAACCCATCAAACTACAGTCACGATGGGGATAGTCTTTTTTTTTTTATTTTCTTTTTTTCAAAATTTGACAGAAAACTATACGTCTATATTATCATATAAATATATAGTTTTCTCTTCGGAGATTTATCTTTCTTTCCCCTCCTCACATAGAGCTAACCCAATACAGTTTTGCCATGTATTTGCCAACCATACGTTGGCAATGAAACTAAAATGGATTTGGCGCCTACCAGACCGTCTTACATAAGCATATCGAAGTCTTGCCAAAGATCTCCAGTCACTTCATGAAATAGCCGGCCAAAGCACAGATCATTTCTGAAAATCGAACTTTCATTCAAATTCTCGGTCGCGCTAAAGGCTTTGGCAGTAACGTGTGTAGGGTGTGGGTGTGTGCGCGTGCCTGTACACACACACACATATATATATACAAGTGGAAAATTGGAACAAGAACAAAAAGAGAAGAACAAAGAGTTGAAGAAAAACTGAAGAGGTCTTTCTTAAATGGGAAACCCTCACACTGTCCAAAAAAAGCAAAAAATTCTTTTTGATTTTTTACACATACACACACATGCATTGCACAACGGGAAGGACGGGGGTGGGTTAATAATTCTTAAACATGAGATAGAAACAACGGTGAGGGGAAAAAACAACTTCCGTCCATAGGGTTACAATGAAGCTTCGCGATGGTGAGAAAACAGGTAAATAAACAGGTGGCAGCGCCAGTGTAATATGAAACAAGCACTATTCGTTTATGATGTGCATATACGGTTAACCCTTTGAGTGGCGTATCAGAAATCACTGGCCCTCCCTCCCCTCCCTCCATCAAATGGCACATATTTTTTTAAATAAGTCGACTTTATTCCAATTTTCAGCAGGAGCAAAATAAGAGATATAGGATAAATTGTTCCAATGAGAAAAAAAAACGGCTTCACAAAATATCCGGGCTTGTCAATGCTCAAATAAAAAGGGGTGAGGAGGCGACATATCTCGTCAATGCCGCTAAAAGGGTTAATTAGTAGTAGTCGTTCCTCATAGTCTCCATCCTTCTGCTAAACTGATTCATCTCTTATTTCAGGGAGGGGGAAATTTATTTGCTTACTCTGTTATATTCATTAAATTTATTTATTTATTTATTTTGAAGTGATATACAAATCGCATACCTGCGCCAATAATTCACGTTTCGAACATAACTTAAATCGCAATTTTTTTTTCCCCGCAATGCTAATCGTAATTATCATTATTTATCTTTGCAATACTAATCACTTTTTTTTCCGCTCAAGTGTAATGAAATATAGGGTCTCTCTCTCTCTCTCTCTCTCTCTCTGTCAGTCGAAAAGAAGTGTATAAATCAGTGAATAAAATTTACTGAAGTATACAACCTGTAATAAATCATGTACTACGACAGTAGATTATCTCAACAATTCACTGAAATTTATGAGAGATTTTGTTTTCTCTTTTTCAGCGTTCAGTCAAGGGTTAAAGGGATTGAATGAACTGTTAATAGCTTATCGATCAAAAAATAGGAAAGAAAGCACCAAAAAAGAAGAGGAAGAAGAAATACAATGAATTTTTTTTCCACTCCCACTTCAGTGTCTGGTTTCTGCAGGCACTGGTACTTGTCGGAACACCAGACGTTCCTGAAATACATATATGCATGTAAAAAAAAGAAAGAAGAAAAAAAATTATGTGCCAGACACTACTGACTATAAGGTTCGCCACAGTTGGTCTCACTCAGTATTAGACTTCAGAGAACAAGATGAATGAAAACAACAGGAATGAAATAAAAACATAGTTCGAGACGAGGTATGGAAAGTAGAAGGGGTTTCGAGATTCTTCAGATCAGCGGGGCCACCGTTTGTAACTGCAGGAGGCACTCTCGTTGTAGTAGGACTACCAACCTTTCACCTGCCTGAAGGCACTCGAAACCAGAGATGACTTCAGACAGGGTCGCAACCGTGATTTGCTTAAATTATACGATTCATTCGGTTTTTGTTCTTCTTCCAGAGTACCGTCGTCATTGTTGTTGTTGCGATTATTCCACTGTTACCTTATTAACTCTTCTCCTAACAAAAAAAATTGCCCAACCCGCTTCCGAAATTTTCCGAAGAACAGTTTCATCTTCCGAAATGATTTTTTTCCCTTTGAGAAATGATCCAGCGGTTTCTTTTATAATGTACTAGGAAACGCAAATCCATTATATTCCACGACATATATTGTAATGGTAATCTTTAGTATCCTCCCTTCCCGCCGCCTCTGGTTAATCGAAGATCCATTATCATCAGCATTCCAAAACTGCTGGAACTTTACTCTTCATCTCATGATAATAACAATAGGATTGTTTATTATTATTTAATGTAAGGACCGAGTAAGGCTGTCTTTAATTCGCGGTTGGCGTGTAATGAGTAGTGAAAAAAAAAAACTTTGGCTCCGTTTATCCCATTTGTGTTTGATGGATGGATGCCTAAGAGAGAGAGAGAGAAGCTGCTTCCTTCTCCTTTTGAAAAGTCTCCAGTCACACCCTATGAACTTAATGTTATGATTTTTCCTCTATCCTTTATCCATTTGGAATATTAGCAAAGGAATAAAATTCGATACACGAGGCAGAAAATGTTTTAAATGTTAGAATTCGCGCGCCTATAGGGAAACATTATTGTTACTTTTTCGATTGTCTTTCTACATGATTGATGATGTGCCCATTCATTTTTTCAACTATTATTACAATCCATTATTGATAATGGTTCATCTAGAAATTAATTCACTATTTTGTCGTCACTGAATATGTTTGGTGTATTTCGCAGCCGCAACCAGAGTTCAAAACACTAGTTCCTTCTTTGTTTTCATCACCTTTGTATCAGTACTATGTGAATAAGGAGACAATACACTGTTCAGAAAACTTTTTACGCAATAAACAATTTTTTGAGTGAAATAAAAATATTTCCTTACAGCTAGAGGCGGATTTATGGTTTAGCCGCCTGTGGGCAACACGAATTTTGTCGCCCTTCTTCTCCCCCATTCTAGTCCGATTTTCTTGATCCGAATGGGTTTCTAAGTCACTGTTTTATTCATTCCCATGCTCGCACACCTTCTAGGTCACTGTTGTGATCGTTCACATGCTTTCACACTTTTTTTTCATTCACATGTTTGTACACGCTCTAGGCTAATCAATGACTTTAGTTCGCAGGTCCCTTGCTCTCTATGTCACTCATTTGGTAATTTCTATGTTCACAAGAAGAAAGTGTGAACATTTCTGTGTTGGCATTTAGATTATTCTTTTGATCATTCGAGATTCTTCAGATCAGCGGGGCCACAGTTTGTAACTGCAGGAGGCACTCGAAACCGGAGATGACTTCAGACAGGGTCGCAATCGTATTTTGCTCTCACAATCTTTTGGTTATTCACATGCTTTCACACTCCCAAGTCACTTATTTGGTCGCGCAATTACCTAGTTCCTTCCTCTCTGTCACTTTTGTTCATAATCTAGGTCACTTTTTTTGGTCGCTCACTGACCTGAACTTTCAATTTCTAGATGATACTTTCAATCATTTACATGATTGCACTTGCACACACTTTAGGTCACTCTTTCACATGTTTGCACACGCTCTAGGTCACTCTTTTGCTCCCTCACATACTTGCAAACTCTCTAGGTCGTGCGCTTGGTCACTCACTGATCTAGTCCTTCCCACTTTGGGTAGAAGTGAATTTATTGCCATAAATCCACCTCTAGAATCCGCTATACAAATTTTGCTGTCCTCTCTCCCATTCTGCTAATTTTCTTGACACTCAAAATTGTCACTCTGGGCCATAGCCCACTAAGCCCCCCCCCCTCCGCCTTCTGCTTACACTACACTACTGCTTACAGCGCAAGTACGGTCAGGGATATTATAGGAAGTTGAATGAATGACGGAAAATCTACGGCTTCCACTTAATATTAAGAAATAGTATTCGCGCTTATTTAATCATTTGATGATTTATGTCGCACCGTGGTCATTTTCTGCACGAGGACTAATTAGACCTAATTGCCGATTCCGAACGGCAGCTTTATTTTTATATTCACCTAGACGTTGGTGCACGAACTCCTCGATCTGGAACTTCCTGCGGTAGCAATCTTTTTTGTGGTCATGTCACCGTTTCTTTTGTACCCCTGTGTCAGGAAAGTTTCTGACAAGTACGAACCGGGTATCGAACTCGCGATTCCTTCAAATTTCTTGATACTTTAAGCAAGTATCTTGGACTTTATGACTTGGGCTACTAGTATATATAGTATTCCCTTTCTAAGAAGTTAAAAAAATCATTATATTCAGACCACTGAATGAATATTTATCCGATAATCCGCCTAAAAGAGCATGGAGGCACGCGCCGCCCTAGAAAACTTAAATACTTTATCAATCTGACAAGGAGCAGGTTGTAATGCACGGATCAGTAAATGAAAGGTTCAGAAGAATAACGGTGTATGTCGTTTTTTCAAACTTTACAGGGGACGCGATCAAATAAAGGGAATTATTTTTTCGCCTGAGGGTAACATAGACCGTTTCTCCGTCTGGAAAGGTAACTGACACGCAATGGCAGCATAGACCGTTGTTGCAATTACAGAACTCACGACTACAGCTGTTTAAAATGGCATAGCAACGAAATATGTGGGTTTCTGCAGAAAATAATCCAAGTGACCTATAACAAAACCGTTATTCGTCTGAACCCTTCAAATATTCCCCTTCTCATGAGTTACACCTATCATAAGCAAAATAACAAAATAATAATATGTAAAGAACTAGCGATACATAAATTTCGCAAGTAAAAAAATTATAATTTTGCAAAAAAAAATCCAAATCGGAAATTTTGCATTTATTCACAAAAATAAAATAAAAACTAAAAACTTTTAAGTTAAGAATTTTGCATTCATTCACAAAAATATCTCTCGAATGAAAATTTTTGTATTCATTTTTGTATTCGGAAAAACGAACTAAACTAACGATACAATTTCTTTTTATAGTTTAATTACCGAGCCAAGTATTAAAGTGTTGTGCTTTACTGGCACTTCAAGTGCAGTATTAGAATTTGAGTGATTAGTAAAATAAGTACCTATTTTTGCTTCAAAACGTGGAAATCGTCAAGATTTCGCTAAAAGCGGTAAAAAACAAATTTTTGTATTTATTTCATCAAAAATGGCAAATTTTTGTATTTATTTCATCAAAAATGGCAAATTTCACATTTATCTCATCAAAAATGGCAAATTCCACATTTATCTCATTTATTTCGTAAATAAAAAAATTACGTATCCCTATTGATAACTCTTCACAATGCAACTTACATGAGCAATTACAATATCCCAAATTGTTTAGAGAAAATTTCTGTATACACTGAAAGGATCCACAGGATCAGGAAAAACTCGTAGATGTAAAACAAATGGGAAATTGGAAATCAATTAGCATCAAAGGAAAAATAATTAAAACAACTGAAAAAGCAAATTGAAAATGAAAAAAAATTTAGAAGAGAATTCGATCAATAAAGAGAAGTGAAGATAAGAAAAAGAATCTGATCTAATTTATCATTCATAAAACAATCGAATAATTTTCAATTAAAATTACATCGAAAATTAATCTTTTTTTTTCTTTTTTACACGGAAAAAATTGCGAAAAAATTAACAAAATATATTTTTTAAAAATTCAAACATATTTTTAAAAAATTGTTAGCAAATGATGAAAATTAGAGAAAAAAAAGAACAAAATTGTTTTCACCAAAAAAAAAATGTCGACAATGTTCATTAATGAAGAATATAGATAAACTGGAAAAGTAGAAGATAGGAATGAGAAAGAGAATCATTGAGAAGAAATTCGATTGATCAGAGAACGGAAAGGTGATCAAACACGGTAAATTCGATTAATCAGTGAAGGGAAAACTGATCAAATAAGGAAAACCCATACCGATCAGAGATAGGGAAGAAACTAATGCAACAAAGAAAACTCAATTGATCCGAAACAGAGAGCTAATCGAACAGATAAGAGTTCAATTTATGAAAGAAGGAAAAATGTAAAAATCGAATGAAAGGAAAAATTTATTAAAAATTAAAAATCAATCCAAAATTAATTAGTATCGAAGAAACTAGTTAATAAATAAATTTAAGGGGGAAAAAAAGAATCGCATTGATGGTTAGTAAAAAGTTTAGTAAAAGTTATAAACTATGGTCTACACCACAGTGGTTCACAACAGGGGGGCAGCCCCCTAGTGGCACTGGGATACTTCAAGGGGGCCACGGAAGAAAATTTATAAAAGGGCCATGACAGGTGGTTTGGAGGGCTGCAGAGAACTGAGAAGAAAAATTAAGGTGTGAAGAAATAATGATTTTATATTAGTGACTATACACTTACAGAATCAAACGAAACCACCCACAAAACCAGGACCGTCTTAGGGCATGGACCTACCCGGGCCTCACCTCCTACATTTTGCTGCAGGTTCCCTAGGATGGAGTTTTTTGCAGGCCCCCGGCTAGATTTTTCACACAGACCACTCCTCTATATTAAATTTATAGTGTGAAAAACAAATAATGATGAAAACCATATCAGGCCCCAGGCTGCAGCTCTGTCAGTCCCACTCTTGTGAGGGGTCATGCCCGGAGGTCTCATGTTCATAAGTGACCCCACCTTACGATATTTTGTATAGTGCAATAAATTTTGAAAATAAGTAGGAAATATTTAGGCTGTTTATTTCCGGCTAAGTATGGGACTACCATAGCATCACTTTGCCTAGGGAGCCCATGATGTTGATACAATTCTGAATAGAACTCGGATTAGCGGGGAGCTCAATAAATTCTAGGACAGTGGTCTGGAGGCCAATCTTATTTGGAAAATTTTCGTTCAGTATAAATTCACTGAAAAAATCAATTCAATACGCATAAAGGATCTCGCTTCTAGATGAGGGTCGAAGATTCTGGGTAAGACAGGGGAGCCACGAGAAAAAAAAATGTGATTTAAAGAGGGCCACTGTTAAAAAAAGGTTAAGAAACGCTAGTCTACACCATAGTTTCCTAAACCTTTTTTATCCCATCGCCCCCTTCTTCAGAAATTTTTTTTCCCATCGCAATCTAACCCATAGGATCCTATGTTACACCCGTATCTTCTACCGCCCCCCTGGAACATTCCATCTCCCCAAGGGGACGTTAACGCCCGCGTTGGGAATCACTGGTCTACACGAAAAGGAAAAAGCGCCAACCATAAAAGAAAATAACTGAACTTAGCTTCTATAAAATACAAATACAATGCCACAATAGGCAAAATGCCCAACGAGGTGGCTGAGAAAATATCATCCATACAACACTTACAAATGAATGGAAATATTATAAGTTATGCAGATGACACAGTGCTTTTCATTTCTGATAATGATAACCTAAACCTCAAATATGAAGCTGAAAACGATATGACAATAATTTCACAATGGCTAAATTAAATAAATTGACTCTCTGAAAATTAACATGAAAATTAACATGATTGAATATTTCAATTTATTTTCAATTAGCGGCAACCCGCTGCATGGGGGAATTTTTTTTTTTATTATTATTATCGTTGGGTGTTTGACAAGTAACTCACTATTACAAAAATGACGCATCACAAAATTTCAAAAGGTTATAACTTATAACTACCTTAATATTCAACCGATCGTAAAACGGAAAACCCTTTTCTATATATTAGTTTTTCAAAAGGAATCGCGTGTATGATTATTGTGCGGTCGATATAGTATCCACCCTGTATAAAACACTAATATTCACACATGAATGCGGTGATAAATATGGGAATACCATTCAGGGCGGTCTTAAGAGCATCACGGGCCCCCGGGCCAAGTGATTTTTCTGAGGCCCTATCAGGCAAATTCTCGAAAAATTCAACTACTTCTCATTTTTCTGACGCCCCTCTTCTCTTGAGGCCCCCGGGCCGTGCCCGGGTGGGCCCATGCGTTAAGACGGCACAGATACCATTACTATGGAAATTTTTCAGTCACGAAGTTTTTCCATATGAGAGAAAACAGCCTTACAACGATGAGATATGTTCAATATTGAAATCGTTATTTGACCTATTTATAATCCTTAAAACACAATTTCAAAAAGACTCGGATAAACCAAAACTCAATTCTCCCCTCCCCTTCCTTCCGTCACTTTTAAGCAGAACGAACTTTCTAAGAAAAACGATTTCAAACGTGTAAGTAAATGCGGAAATCAATTGTGACATCAGCAGCCTGAAATATAATCAATTCTATCCATCGGGAAAAGAATATTATAATCGTGGAGATGAAAAGTTTTTCAAAAAAATGCATATAATTTCGAAATGTTTGCACAGAAAATTCGATTCGTCTTTCTTGGATTTTTAATCCCATTTGTGAAAGCGAAACATCGAAGTTATTCTCTTCAAAAACTAAGTTGTTTCCAAATTTTCCTTTTAAAAAAATTGTTCTTTTCTTAAAAAGCAAATAATGGATTGAGAGAGGGAGAAAAAAAAAACTCTGGTTGGATTTACTTTATTTGAATGTTTTTAATAGGGATTTAATATTTCCCCTTCCATTTCAGAACTTTCTCGGAAAAAATGTTGTATGTATTTTAAAGAGTTCGCACTGAAAAAAATTACTATACTACTTTCATTGTCATAAAAATGGTGTGTTTTCATAATGAAAATGCTTCAGGAGGCTCTCGCGATTGATTTGTTTGACTTTCTTAAATACTTTTTTTAAATAATTTATTGTCTAATAAGCTTACATGTTTTTCATAGGTCTTCACTTCAATGTAAAAGTCTTAGTTGAAATTTTTCTTGAAGATTTTTTTCCATCTACGCCACTGTCCAATATGTTTCTAACTTAATAAAAAATGAGATCTTCCATTATCATTTTTAATTGGTTTAATTTTCTCGAGGGGAGAGCGAGGAACATGTTATACTGAAAGTTCGACGATGTCATCTTCAAGTAATGCTTCATTCTATTCTCGTATTCACTTATGTAATAAATTGTTTTGACGTCCAATGCCTGACCCAACCGTTTCTGAAAAGCGGATGTAAAACACCGCAACAAAAATTGTTTGTATGCTTATACAGGGTGCCCATAGGGAAGTCCCTTTATCCTGGAATAACTCGCTAACCGTTGATCCTAGAGGCATACTTCCAAATAGGAAAAATATTCAAATAACGTGTAGACCTCGGATACGTCATTCATATTGCAAGGGGTCGTGTAGTAATTGAAACAGAAAAATTAACTTTTTATTTGGTCACCCTGTGCTTATTAGAAAGTTGTTGCTCTGTCTCTCCCTAGTCAGAAAAAAAACCATGTGTTAAAGTGGGATATTCACTTACATCATCGATATATGAATCAAAAAATCGCTGAAAAGGGAGGAAAGAACCACATAAACCAGCGTTTCTCATCCTATGGTACGCGGACTAGAGGTGATCCGCGAAGGTGGCATAGGTGGTCCACAGACAGACTTGATAAAATTATTATTAAAGACATCGCTCCTGGATGTGGATGAGGGAAGATGCTGGATAAGGCAGCGGGGGCCGTGAGCAGAAAATATGATAAAAAGGGGCAGCCATGAGTGAAATAGGTTAAGAAACATTACTACTTTTAACAAACATGCACCTCATGCACATTCCTCTGTGGAATTGCTAACGAATTCCCTAACGTGTTTATGTTGTCGGAGTTGTGCTTGCTCCGTGTTCTAGTAGTAGTAAAAGTAGTAGTGGTGTTGATGGCATCTATCTTCCATATTTTGAAGTGAAGATGGTTAAATGGTTAACGCTGGAACTTTCATGTTATGTAAGAAATATGGTGTTGAAGGTCTGAGGAAAGACTTTTTCACAAAGGGGAGGCGTTCTAGTATTTACGCCTCGAAGTTGTGAAAACGGTTAAAAGCACTACTGTACACGATCCTCACATATTCAAACACATTTCATGGGTGAATGTATTTACAGTAGTGGGTGCACTAAGAATTCATTCGACCATTGATTCAACCTCACGTTCCGATTAGAAAGTCAAACTATTTAAATTCCCATCAAAAACACTATATATGTATATATATATATATATATATATATATATATACACACACACACACACACACACACACACACACACACACATCCGAAGAGAAGGTAGAGACCGGTGATGGCCCATTTACAACAAAAGTATACTAACTATAACGTATTCATGGAAGACAAAGAAAGAATGGACGTCAGATGGTTAGATAAAAAATAACATCATTTATTTGCGTCCATTATTTACTTTTTTTCCCAACCGTCCACACATTCTATTTTGTCCTCTATTTTTTTTACCCCGCTCACGCCTCTTGTACAGCGATGACGATGAGACAGCAAGAGTTGTAGTTTCGAACCTCCGGTCGGTGTTGTTTGTTCTTCTTGCGCTGGGACAGAACAACTACAACACGTTTCTAGTTCCATTGAAAAAAGAAAAAAATCTTCCTCGTACAAGTGTCGGCGCGTACTTTTCAAATGGAAAAATACCGTATAATGAAGAAAGAGATGATGTAATTTTTTTTTATTATTATTCCCTCGGAAATGTGTCTGAGCCGAACTTTGTGATACCAAACATAAAATAATAAATTCCAGTACGGCCCACGGTAACAAACTAAATAGATAAATAAAAATAGGGGGATCAAAAAATAAAAGCAAAAGAATTAACAAGAGCGAAAGGGACATTTATCTTGAGCTACTTGAATAAACTGTCGGCGCCATTTGGGCTCCACCCTAGAATCACATCTTCTTCTTCCTCTGGTGCGAGTTGTTTTATTTATTTAATCTCGATTCCAGTCTCTCTCTCTGAAAGCAGATGGAAAGTTGATATACAACACACTAGCGTCTGCTACAAAAACTCTTATCGCCCAGCGACAAATTGGCACCGTGAAAAAAACACTGGCTTCGAGATTCGAAACAGATTATCACCACCATCATCATCACGAGGAACTCCTCCGAACGAACCTACTTGACACATTGAGGGTAATGATAGGATCTTCAAGTAGGAGTCTCAAAAAAAAAAACTTCACCGTCGAGAAATATGGGATGAGAGGCCTACCATAAGGAGCCTATACCCTCGGCACCTTTCGTGGGCACCACGAGGGTGTGACATTGTATTTGATGGGATTTTTTCCCCCCCCTCCTTTGATCAAACGAGGATCTTTGTTTTGATGGGATTTATGTCTTTGGAATGTATTGGGCAAGTTCAATTTCCTCCGTAATGATTGAGGAAAGAAAGGGAATACTGAATGTGGGAATCGCAGTTTTCAATGACGCCATACAAAGCGAAATGACCACCACTAAAAGAAAGATCATTTTTTGACTTTAATACGTTCGTAAAATTGGAGAGTCCTGCAAAGCATCCGTATTGTACGGTCATGCACATACTAAGTTGGTGATTCCAAAACGCTCTTTTGGGCATCGCCAAATATATAAGTTTGGTATAAAACAATGTTTCTTAACCAAAGGTCCTGAGAAAAGTTTCAGTTGGTCGTGAGCTTTGAAAATAAAACTGTTAAGTTACTGTTTACTATTATTATTATTATGTGCTGAATATTATTTTGTTAAGGCGTTGATCTTATTTGCACAAGGAGTCCCTGGCATTCATCTCATTGGCAGGGAGGGAGCCCCTGGCCCTCGTCTTGTTGGCACAAAGGGCCCGTGGAACGCAAAAGATTAATAAACCCCTGGTATAGAAGTACAGTCGAACCCCGTTATAGCAACCCCGATGACGCGCCGAACCCGCTTAGCGCCAGAAATTTTCAGTGAGCAAATCTTCCATTTCTAGGCTTTACACGTGTTATAAACCGTGATTCGATTTTACCGCCAAACTCGTTATAGTACCAGAATTCTACGACATAAATGGTGGCGTTAAATCGGGGTACAACCGCACATTATCATGTTAGCAGATATGTTGCTATAAATTCTAAACATTTTCTGTTGCTCTCAGCCTGTAATGTGGTAACTACACAAAGAGAATTTTAGACGCCAATACCAATTTTTTAGTCACCATAGCTTCTTGGTGACTGGGATTTGACCATCCCTGTTGTAATGAGGTAGTCCTTCTCATGGTGCAACCTTGTTTGGAGCAGCATAACCTTGATGGTCTTTGCACCAATAAAAAACAAACTCCAATCCAATCCTCGAATGGTTGATAGCTTATCGCAGCAAATCCGTAGTAAAAATATATTTGTTCTTTGTGAAATGCTGTTGAGCACTCTCTGAAAACATGCTCTTCTGTAGGGGTCTTCAACCCGTGGCTCGCCATGACACTGATTGGTGAGAATGAAATCAGCATTCCACATTTTTTCTGAAACTATGACCTAATTTTAATTTAAGACATTCTTTCTAATCGTGCTAACAATTGGTATATCTGCAGAAAAATCAAATCTTGGCCGAAATTCTTACTGACCAGTTCCCAGACCATCAAGGTTATGCTGCTCCAAACAATGATCAAGCGATATGTGGAGTCAAGGGGGTCCAAAAACTGGCAGAAAAATTGATTGCACTTAATCCGTCTACTGTTTTAATTACAGTTTATAATAGCTGCATTATTATCCAAGTTAAATTTATTTCAAGCCCAAAATAAAATGTTTGTGGACCCTCAGAATTTCATCAATTCCAGGGCCACCATTAGCTGAAGCGAATCCCGTAGGGAAAATGATTTGCAGGGCTCCTGCGAGTTGGGAATAATTTTCGCGTATTTGTTGTATTATTTAGAATAGTCATTATCATTTCTATAGCTGAAACATATAGCTACTTTGTTCTTTTGTTGCAGCGCTTTCTTTTATATTTTTATATTATCACATATGCGGGACTCCTTCAAGCGCGAGGCTCTGTGTTGACGCATCTGTCGCACACCCCTAAGGGCGACTCTGGTCAATTTAATCCAAAACTAAATATGTATGTAAAATAAATAGAGCCATGGTTGTTTACAGTGCATTTATGGTGTAAGTAATAAAATCAAAACTACATGGGGCCCCAGAACCCTATATGCTTCTACTACGCTTTGTGCGAGACATGACGTCAACTGATGACTTTGGGACAGCCATCAGTCAGCTATACGTATACAATGCAGTTTAATGCCTGAGCGAGACAGGTTATGTGAAGCATGTACAGAAGCAAATTTTTAGTTTTACTCTGCTTTTCTGCGTTCATCTAATACAAAATCATTCATGTCTAACACCATCCGATCAAAGCAAAATTGGCAACACCAAGATCCCTATCTCTCAGATCGCTTATTCGAGTTTAAATTCGAGGAGGGCTTTTGGTAAATATAGAGAGTTGAAACAGTTTAAAAGAGCAATTATTTGGTTTTCAGTGCTCAAAATATCCAAGTTTTGCAGATCATGGCCTCTGAAATTCACTAATAAACTTAAAACTATGTTAAAATAAGCATTTCTGGCAGGGAAAGTTGAAAAAAGGCATTTTTACAACAAAAAACTGAAAATAAGCAAGAAAGGCATTTAAGGAGACACCAGTATCGATTGGTAAGGGACAGTGCAAGGTTATGGTGTCGCGGGGGGGGGGGATTTTTCTCTAATGGGGTTGTCAATAAATGGAATAGCTTACCCCCGGAGGTAGTAAATTGTAACACAATTGACACGTTTAAAAAGAAGTATTATAAACATTTTGGGGTAAATCGAGAAGCTATTCATACTTAGAATAAGACAACTATAAGTATTCTTTATGGGCATTGTATAATATTTTATCATGTGTATATATTGTTTATAATGTTTCTAATTACATTTTTAATTGGGTTGCTTTATTTTTGAAATATATGACATCCACATTTGTTATGGGCATCTTTTTCTCAGCCACCACGCTGGGCATTTTGCCTGTTGTGGTGTTGTATTTGTATTTGTATAGCATTTTACCCGAACTTCCGTTCTCTATTAATTATTAATAAGGTTCCTTTTTTTGCAAAATAAATTCGAATTTTACAATAACTCATTGTATAGTCACCAGGAGGAAGAGGGGTGCTGTGATTCAATTCACCCCTCCCATTAAATGTTGTCCGCGTAAATTCACGGAAATATTTGATGGGGTCCTCTCGGATGCAAAACGTTGAAGACTCTACTGCCTTTGCTATTGGCGATTCGACCGCACATTCTATGACCAAAAATGCTTGTTTACGTGTCTTTTTATCACCGCTCAAAGTTTGTCCCATGCATTTAAAATCACCCTGTACATACGCAAGCAGGCCTGTGTTTTCATCTCATACTGGGAAGAAAAAGAGGATAAAAAAATCAATTGTTTCTCTCTGGTGGGCATTTAAATTTCCGATATCGATTTCTATCTTCACGATTTCTCGTCACGATGCTGGGAAATTAACCAAAAAGGATAGGGCCAGAGAAAGAATATTAATGGCTCCGTCATCACCGTCTTCTCTCTCCTTAATTTTTCCTTTTATTTTTTTTCCACTCAAGTGTCGCCATCACGTACAAAAGCGGTAAATCTTTATACTCTCATTTTCACATATATATATTTCTTTTTCTCCTGCAATCACACATCTTAATGAGCTGCCGTTGCCAATTTGTGCAAATGAACTTTATCCTCTCGCTAATTTGTAGTTGCCATTAATTATGACATGGCTTTTAGAGAGGAAAGAGAGAAATAGATGGCCCGAACACTCACTCGATGCAGATAAGAAGTGGGCGTGATGCACTCATCAGTTCCGATGATGACAAGGCCCTTCATCCAATATAGATTTATTTAATATTAATAGATGGATCATGCTTCCAACTTTACTGATATGGAACACAATACAAGCTTGCTTCCTGAATTTATTCATTATTATTATTTATTTTTTTAATGGGCAGGCGTGACTTGTTATCAAGTCTATGGGATGCTTCTTAAGCGAGTCACGACATCGGAAAATTTCCGTAATAACATAAAGTACCCACGTACAAGTCACGATAATGGAGTGGAAAATGTTTTTTATGAGGCCATCTCAAAATGAAATGAGGGCTATACGGAAATATTGGTCACCTCAACCGTGTGCGGATAATTCATTTCCAACAATTCAGCGAAAGGGGAATTTACCGCTGGGAGACATGACAATTCACAGCTAGGAAAAAATTCACCAACAAATAATTCATTGGCAAAGTGACATAGTGAGCAGGTGAGTGAGCGAGCGAGTTAATGGGTCACTCATACTGTCACTCTCTCACTCGGTTAATCACCCACTCACTCGGTCAATCATATGATCGCTGACTCACTCGATCACTCATATGTTCAAGCACTCACTCACTCGATCACCCATATGTTCAAGCACTCACTCAATCGCTCACTCACTCACTTTGCCACTTATTCAGTCACTTGGTCATCACATGGTTACTGACTTATATGGTTAATTACTTGACTATTTATATGGTCACTCACTCACTTTCTCATATATTCATTCACTTGTGTAATCACTCGGTCACTCATTCACATATTCATTCACTTGCTTAATGACTCGGTCACTCACTAGTAACGAACTGTTGCCGAGATGAATTGTTTGTCGTTGAAGTTTCCCAGTGGTGATTGGATTGTTGGCAGTGAATTTTCCAGCGGAGAATTGTTGGCGATGTATTTTCCGTAAATCCACCTGAACATATGCGTGGAACCCTATTTTACAGTGAGGGGGAAAAGTTCCGAATCGAATATGATTAGTGTCATCACTGAACATATATTGAAACCCAAACCTTTCCGTTGAAAATTTCGTAACATAAATTTAAGGCCGTTATACGTGAATGATACACAAAATGTCATGTATTATCAATATGCGTATACACGTATGGATAAATGCACATATATATCGAACGAGAATATTTTCTTTTAGTCCGTCCCACAATCAGCAGCTACAAGTGTACGTGACCAAATGTCAAGAGGTTGAACGTATCTCCCACCGATGTCATCAGGCAGGCACGAGTTTGAAGGCTCCCCACTGATCCTATAGTGATGGCCAATCAGCAAAAGGAAATATAAAGAAGTATTAGAGAAGATTCCAGAAGGTGCCCGGGTCGTCGAAAGACACGCAGCGATTGCATATATCGGTTTTCCATCGCCGACCCCATTTTTTAAGAAGCTCGATGAACAGAGAAAAAAAAAATTTCACACTTCTTCTTTTCGTAAACACGAAACTGGCTGTTATGAAACCATAAAGAATGTGAATTCTTAATAGTTCTCTTGGATCTCACACGAACACAGCTACTATCTTTCATTAAGATACTTATAATATCTTCTGTAATACCCACCAAAATACTGTGTTTTCGATTTTAAATGATTAAAATCACTCATATACATAGTAGTTACTAAATACTATTCTCCTTTGTTTCGCGGATGTCAAATTCACTACAAAGCAATTTGGAAATCCACAAAATATTTAAAAAGAAGTGGAGAAATTTTCAAAAAGTAATCCTCTACGTGCGGCTTTTGGCAACAAATTTAGACGTTGTACGTTTGAAGTACCAGCGATATATATCTTTGAAACTGGTATCTTTGTTAACATTTAGTAAATAAAGGGGAAGGGGATAAAGATTAACTGGAGCAAATATATACCCTATGTTATCATACACCGTTTTCTTTTGTAACCGTATTGGAAATACCACTTTTTTTTTACGCGTCAAACCATATCCTCTCGCTCTGAGTTTTTTTTTTAATTTGACCCCTAAAGGTGTCAAAGAGGGGGGGGGGGCGGTTCAAAGGTTACATAGAGAAATCACGACAAGCTGAAACCGCTGAAGCTATAAATATGAAATTTGGTGAATAGTTCTATTGCATGACTAAAAGGGTTTCTCACTAAAAAGGGAGGTTTGGAATTCGGTCCCTAAAGCGGTATATTTCATGATGTAGACACCCACTAAGACGAGATTTCTGAAAATTCAACCCCCCAAGAGGATCATGGTAGGCTCAAATACTATATGCTATTTTCAGATAACAGCTATAACAGCTAGTACGGTACATTTACCATAAGATAGACATAGGAAGGTTACCTTCCCCCCTCTGAAAATTGTTTCGTATTGTTCTTTTTTTCTTTTGGATAATATGAGTATTCATTATCCCGAGGTGTTCTCGATCCCGTTTACCTCGGTTTATCGAGAATCTGCTGTACATAATAATTAAAGGTGAAAGTTAACGGTCGTCACTCTCAACGTGGACACTAGACATTTGAAAGTGGTGATGGATTTTTTTGCTCTAGTGGGGCCAACAGAGGTTTCTTCTTTATTTGTAGCAATCGTTGTCTCACCACACAGAGCAACAGACCTACAACGGCACAAATATTAAATTATTACACTTCATTCACAGTTTGAAATATGATGGCAGCACTAAAAATTCACCCGCAACTCTATATACGCACTCAGACTGTTACACACACTCACACTTCCAATAAATACTAAATTACCCATGGCGATAGGCCGGAGTTGTGCTCGGTTTGAAAGAAAGCAATTGTAGTCTCCTTAACATTATAGGCATATAATAGATCATAAATTTGGATGATCTGAATTTGCGATAAATCTAATAAAATTTTATGAATTTGATTTCCTTGTTGAAGTGTTAGAAATAGAAGGGGGCGGGAAGAAAAATATCAGTACGTTAAATTTCTCTTCCGCCCTTACCCCTAGGTGTTCTGTCTGTCTCGCTCTCTCTCTTTTATATACATAGTAGAAAGACACGTAGTATGTGGAAGAAAAAATCACTAAACAGGAGTAAGGGAAGATTAAAAAAAAACAACTTCCGTTCATAGGGCTACATTGTTAGCTTCGCGATGATGAGGAAAGAGGTCAAAAAACAGAGAGAGCTATTATTATAGAAATAGGAAAAAATGGTTGAAAATAGAAAAAAATAAATGGAAAAAAAGAAAAAAATAGAATAAATTTCTTCCATTTTCGTTGGGACGTGATATCTTGTCCCTGACTGTTAAGGGGTTAAAATAGGTTTCTACAAGTATAGGCCCCGTTCACATGCGCAAATATTGCGGTAGCATTGGGAGTCATAGCACCCGCATGACGACTTTTTTCCTTCGCAAGGAAAGAAATGGAGAGCAGTCATTGGTGAAAATTCTTGAAGTGGTTTTTAAACCCGCTTTCTTTATTTCCCATGTGAACGGGGCTTATAGTGCAGTATATTTTTTTGTGGGATAAAGTAAGAAATATTGCTGAGAGAGAACAGGTTTTAAACAGTGGGTGATTAGAGATTCCTCATTGCACCCCACCCCCACCCTATAAAACTATCTTCACTCAAAAAGAAAAAGGAGTTATGAAAATATTGGTGTGTATGCATGTGTGTTTAGCTCAAATTCGTCAGTGGTCACTGGATTTAGCAAGTCTAGTCGAAACTGGCCAGTCAGGGAATTTTTTAATTTTCACCTCTAATAACATGGGCGGAGATACCCCCCACCTTCCAGCGTCAAAGGTGGAGCCGACTGATCTAATGTAAATGCGTATATCTATGAACTGACATCATCATCATGCCCCCCTCCCCTGACTTCCAAATCTATCTCCGTCTATGTATGCTAAAATTTGAAATTTTTAAAGTTTTCTAGTATAGCCATGAAAAGTGAGGTTCGCCTGTCCTAAAGGTTGAAAGAGGAGTCAGTCTGGTCGATTCAAGGAGATTGCTACATTACTATCACTGGAGAATCCGGCAGCATAACACGGCTCGAAAAAATGATATCTGAAATCAAATTCGGAAATCCAATATATTAGAAGCCAATTGGTCCATCCGATTTACGTCATACTCACTTGCACTATAGACACGCACGAATTCGGTGTCAACATTAACGTTTTTCTACCGCTGCCACTGGTTGAGGGTTCGTAACAGCCCATGAAACGCCCAATCAAAAACGTCAACTTTCTTGAAATGGGTATTTGGCGGCTGCTGATTCTTGTTTTTCTTTTTTTTTTTCCTTAAAAGAAAAAGATCGGCGTGTGTGATGCCAACGACTTGAGAAGAAGATGGGGGGAAACACGAACACTCTATTACTCTCTACCAGATTCGCGTTGTCTTTGATAGTATTTTCACGCCCATCACAGTCCTATTTCTGCTTATTGTAATGCTCATAAAGGACGTGTTTCTGGTGGTCCTTCTTCTCTGTGGTAACTGCCGGCTGTCAATCATTTCTCAGCTGCTGCAAACCCTTTTGATATCCCTTCATCGTTGTCTCACTGACAAACGAGACAAGCGGCAACCTACGGATTTGAACCAACGCTCTCTCTGTCTCATTAATAAGAAAAAAAGAAAACGAGGGAGAATGGCCAAAGAGGAAAAGATAATAAAAGACAAATCCTTTAAGGAATGAGATTGACGCCAAACGAACACGCGAACGATAGTTGAATAGTTAATTATAGGGGAGAGAGAAGAGAAATTTCGACATCAGCTACTGTGTACAAGGCATTCATGGAGTCCTCGGAGTTAAACGCTGTCATCTTTCTGGTTCAAGTTAAAAGTTGGGCGTTTATCGGTAGTCACAGATCGACTGATTTGTGAGAAGAAAAAAAAATCGATCGGTTGATCCTCCTTCTTATTTCTTTCATCATATTTATATTAATTAGGTGTCGTAAAATTAATTGTGATTGTCTAGGGTTTGCCTCATGATGTACATTAGTATTTCCCTATTGTAGTCATTCGGGTATTGTTACTACTTTGCAAAGAACCGAACGGGTCAATATCATAGCATGGGTAAAAATTCGTTTATAGTGATCGGGACTTCGGATGTAATGTTATCTCCCCCCCCCCCCCCCCGTGGAAAGATTTTTCTTTGTGCATTTTGATGTTGAAGGTTCAACCAAACTTCTTTTACCCTCTGTAAGTTATCCTTATCAGCCTGCACGACTATGCAAGACCCTAAAGAGTGTGCTCTCTACCCCATCCCTTGTTGACAAGCATTTTTGTACTGGAGAAACTTTCAATTTTTCTTTTCCGAGAGACTTTCTCAAGAGATCAATGAAACGTATTGTACATTGAAAAAAGTATCGTAATTCGTGATATACATTTTAGACAGTTCTATTCTAATGTCTCACAATAGCTGAATAACAAAAATACATGATTTTAGCAAGTTCCGTTTTGGAGGAAAGAATTAAATGAGTGAACATTTTGTAACCAACTACGGTATATGAGAAACAAAAACAGTTGTCCCTTTTTACCAATACCCATTTACCATAAATCCTGTTCGACCAAAAGGGGGGGGATGTATGGCCACCGTACTTCCAAACGGGACTTTTTCGGGTATACTTATCATTCAATTATTGTTATCATAAACCTCCTGAGTGCCGATGTGATCACATTAAGCGGCGTGGACTGTATTCTTATTTTTCTCCGTCTGAATTGAAACTTAATTTAAAATTTTCTCCCTTTTTTTTTAAAAAATCAATTTCGACGATGTGCCACGTGAACCTTATTAATACAATAACAGACTTCTCCATTAGATTGTTTGTTTGCTTTCTTGACACTGAGAATATGAGACAACCTCGTCGTCGAAACATGATCCGAATCATCTCATTCTCGTGCCAATCAATTTAACTCGCGTATAAAGTTACGGTCGAGAGTTTTCTTCTTGTTTATTATCTCTTAGAGACTCAATTATTTTATTTTAGTTATTTTTTTATTATTATTATTATTAACATTCCCTTATGTACAACGTTTAACCAATCTATGGCTTCGAGAAGAAGGGAAAAGCTTCTTTCTTTGAGTTGTTTACGGAGTGTCGCCAGCAAAAGTGATGATCTTTCTCTGTGGAATCTTTTTAGTTTCGACCTTTTCTCGATGACCTTTAAAGGTTGGAAGAGGAGAAATTCTTTTCTTCTGCTTCCTATATATCCTCCACCAAAATGCGTCCATAAAAATCTTGACCCCCGTTGTATTTTCCATCCTAAGCCATGGATTTATTATTCAAAGATTTATGCCTATTTCTTTTCCTCTTCTGTATTATATGATAGCGAATCTATCTAATCAGAATATAATAAAAGTTATGGTGGATTTCGGATTGCATTTTCATTTTTATTAGCTGGATTTTCGTGACGCCTTCGTATATATAGAGAGAGATTTTTCATTTGAAAAAAAATCTTAAATGTAAAAATCAAAAGCATTTAGTTTCATTCTTACTGTAACTGACGTAGAAGCAATATCTTACAGCTACATTTTCAACGAGATATTTAAAGATTAAAATTGTATTAAAAATAACAGTCAGAGATAATGATTCCATATGACACTTTTTACGGTGCCACACAAATTTCTGTAACATCATACATTGTGCCTTAACCGACTAAGAGAGCGAAATACCGTCGGCACCGCTCCCCGTGAAAAGCCTCGCCACAGAGAGCAACAGGCCTACAACGGTACAAATTTTTAATATCATTACACTTCACTCATAGTTCGAGAAGTTGATGGCAGCACTATAGCAAGTATTACACAGAAACAAACTTCACGTTAAGTGCACAACACGGACACGCACGTTCCAAAAGATACCATTTCATTAGAAATTTCGCAGAGGAATATGAACGAGGTGTATGGGTAGTTTAGTAGTAGTCGGCCCCGCCCAATTTGATATCAACGATTCTAGCACACAATATCCGATTATGCGAGAACAATTCAATTTCCATTTTAGTTTGTACATAGCAAAATGATGAAGGATCAATATTAATGAAGCTTCTCGAATTTATCACATTAAGCGGGAACTTCAACATTGTCTGTATAAAAATTTTGGTGTCGGAGGATTTTATCCGTTTAAGTGGGGTATGCGTTCATCCGATTAAGCGAAGCCGACTGCATATGAAAAATAGTTTCACGGAATACTGAATGCCACAATGGTCAAGCAAACAATGCTCTGTGTAACGTTGTTATTCATACAACTGTGTCCTATTCACTAGGGATAAGACGAATAGTGATTTTTTTTTTTTTTAAATAATGTGATCATCACGTATTCCCAAGAGATCGTTACGATCTGTCCAGGGAATTTGGCCGCATATTATAAATAAAATTGCCGGTTTTAATTGAAAATAAAATTATTGGTAATTTCAAATAATTGATATTGAATTTTAATTATGCAATTTATTATTTAAATAAATATTAAAATACTGGTAACTAAAAGATTTGTATTGCCATGACACTCACAATCAAATTTAACGAGGATATATTGTATTTTAATATTATAGCGAGATACCTCAGCTAACGGAGATGATTCGTTCTAGAACCACGTTCGTTAGCTTAAACGTGATTTCCGATAGGTTTCTATGGAAAATCGTTTGATTCGTTCTAGCTTCTGCTCGAAATTTTAAGATAATTGTTTTAATACACCGAGGAATGCTATAAAAAGGACAGAAACTAATTGAAGGCTAAAATGAACAGCTTCAAAATTATATAAATGAGAATATATAGGAAGATGAGAGATGTGTGCTGAAGATCTTTTTATTTTCCAGTATGTACACAACCAATACCAGCTTTAGTCTGCTACAAATATAAAGCTTGTGTTGACGCAACCCAATCGAGTTCATAGGTGTTCCCATTCATTTGTGATTTGGACAACTCATTTCTGTGTCTGATGCATGCAGATGGAGGAGATAATCTCCCAGAATACCCAGCTTGATGCTAAGAGTCTTGCACTGAAAGAACGTATGCTCTAAAAAATTAGGCTTCCTTTTTTTTAATGCATTTTCTATTTTCTCTGAATCCTCCATTTTATATGAAATGATTCAAAGATATTTATGAAGAATTTCAAAAAGAGATACATCTAAAAAAAGATTCCGGAGATGAACATGAGTAAATCGCGCCGTAGTGGCAGTAATTCTGATGGTGATTGGTGCTAAAATTCAGCTCACGAGGCAGCTATTGCTGACATAACCTCCTGCACAGAAAGGGATTGGTATACACCACACAATAAAATATAATCAGTAAATTGTTAATTTTTGAGAAAAATTCCAACTAATACAATTTTTAAAATAAGTTTATTGTGCTTAGATTTACACAGAAATTTGGCCGAATACCTGAGCATTATTCGGCTGAACCGAATATTCGGCAAAAGGGCCGAATAAGCAGAATACCGAATAGCAGCCGAATATTCGTCCCATCTCTACTATACACGTATAGTTTCACACGAAAAAAATTTCATCAATTTTGTTTGTTCATAACGATGCCTCTGCACAGCAAAGGTTTCACAAAAGCCTGGCAATGATGCTCGATAACGGCTTCTCAAACGATGCTTAAGGCAAAAACTATTTCCGAAGCAATGTTTAGGTAACAATGACTTTTCCGAAGATTTCGCAAGAAAGAAAAATACAAATATACAAATACAAATACAACGCCCCAACAGGTAAAATGCCCAACGAGGTGGCTGAGAAAAAGCACTACTTACTAGGCATTGTTAAAGACAAAACAATGACTTTTTACACAATGCTTGAAAGACAAAACAATGACTTTTTAAACAATGCTTGAAAGGCAAAACAATGACTTTTCAAACAATGCTTGAAAGACAAGAAACACTTCTCGAAAAATTCTCAAAGCAACAATGACTTCCCAAATTTTGATGAATCCGCAAGCCTAATGATTTCCCAAGACAACAAAGACTTTCCGAAAAATGCTCAGTGCACCGATGTCTTTCCAAAAAGGCTCATTGTAACGATATATGACATCCGAAACATTTCTTCAGACGAAGCGACTTTCCAAACATTGCTTCAAACGAAGCGATTTTCCAAACATTGCTAAGGGCAACAATTACTCGTAAAAAATGCTCGAAACAACAATGAATCTTGAAAACTTTCAAAACAATAATAACCCCCCTAGTCTTGAAACAATTTAAATGAGAAAATGCTTCTACAAAAAATGTTTAAAACAGCGATGACACATTCCGATGAATGCTCATTCCAATAATGACTTCTCAAACAATGCTCCAGACAACAATGACTTCTTACAAGGCCGCGACTAGGGGGGAGCAGGCAGGTCTCGTGCCCCGAGCTCTGGACAGGAGGGGGCACAAATTTCATTCTGAAACCTCTCCTTCAACATTACAAGGGGGGGGGGGTGTCAAAATGCGCGCTTGGCCCGGGTGACCAAGCATCTAGTTGCGGCCCTGACTTCTTAAACAATGCTTCAGACAACAATAACTTTCAAACTACTCAAGACAAACAAGACTTCCCAAACAATGCTGAAAAGAAAACAGATAACAAAAACTGACTTCCCAGAAATAAAATTCTTAAAACAACAAAGACTTTCCCAAATAAATGCTCCAAAAAACGACTCCGGCAAATAATACTCACGACATGAGCGACAACCCGAACAAAGTTTAAGACAATAACGATTATCAAATTATGGTCCGATTAAAATTGCTTCTTTTGTCCTAACATAATCAGATGCAGATTTGAATTTATTTCTATGGTAAGCATAATTTGAACGGTCTTAATCGAATTAAAATCGGCACTCTCAATCCCCGTTTTTTATTTTTCTTCACAATATTCGTTAACCTAACATTGACGTTACTTTCAAGATAACATCGGTAATAAAAATGGCTGAATATGATGGATTTTTTACAATACTTCTGGGAGAATAAGCCGTTACACCTACTCGAAAGTCACAAGTGTATATTTTATTACTTTAGCATTAATATTATCATTGGGTGTAGTCATACTTATTTTCAGCAGACCCTTAGCCAGGGTCTCAACCTTTCCCAGCTCGTTAAGCCTCTGTTGATGTATCTTATCTGGAAGTTTTATGTGCCTCTCTTTGAAAACATAAAATACACGAAAATATGTCAATTTTTTCATGTATGTACGTATTTCCATGCGGCACAAAATAGTATTCTCTACGCTTATCATGTTTAAAATTATTGCTTGATTAGGATCGTACGAATATGCTTCGTACTTCTCATGATTTTCGGAATTCACAGAAAATACTCATATAAAAGTACTGTGCTTTGGCTAACCTTAAACCGAATACCCATGTAGGGCTCAGCCTATGTCCCTCGGGCCAAATGTGACCTTCAGTCATCTGATGTGGCCCTCGACCTTAATAACTTAGGTGCAAACATAATTTTGTAAAAATGAGTTAAGCGGAACATTTAAAGATAACTGAAGTAGCCTGCAAAATATTTACTTATAACTAAGATGACCTGCGGCACATTTGCAGATCACTCAAGTACCCGCGATACAGCTTCAGAGCACCTAAGCGACTCGTGGTGCAGTTTCACATCACTCAAGTGACACGCGGCACATTTCCAGGTCATTAAGTGCATTTGCAGATTACTCAAGTGACCCGTGGCATATTTACACCTCACTTGAGTGACCAACGGCGCAGGTCCAGAGTACGTAAGTGATCCGTGGCGCATTTATCACTCAAGTAGCCCGACACACGTTTTCAAACTAATAAAGTGGCTCGTCATCTACTGAAAGGTTGAGGACACTTGTGAGGACACACACTGAGGAACACTTGTCTTACAAAGGTCACCAAACATGCAGCCTCTAACCTTTTCCCACCCCCATCCCCTTAACTTCCTTCTCCGGTGGTTTATCGCAAAAAGATATACCATAGATTATTCCAGTGTTTCCCAAAGTGGGCAATATCGTCCCCTTGTGGGCGATAGAATGCTCCAGGAGAGCGATAGAATCTACGATTATAACACAGGATTCTATGGGCTTGTTTGAGTTGGGAGACGATGACAGGAAAAAACATTTTTGGAGAAGGGGGCAGGGGGGGGGGGGCTAAGGTGAACATCTACTTAACCACGCACCCATAGGCACCGGAACCCACGGGCTGAGGCCATTTGAGCCCCCCCCCCCCAATTTCTGAAAAAACAATGCAATGCACCTTCCTCTGCGTAGGGTTTAAATCCCGCCTATGGGTGCTATGGTGGTCGAGTGGTCATAGTCACGGACTCGCATCGCGAGGACCCGGGTTCGAACCCCACCGTCGTCATAATGGTGGTCAGCTGAAGTTGTAACCTTTAAAAAGTCTCGCCAGAGAGAGCAACAGACCTACAAACAGCACAAATGTTATTCAATCATAACCCATCACTCACTTCCCTTCTGAAATATAGATGGTGCCACTGAAAGATCGAACACAACACTACATATGCACTCAGACTATTAGGTACACAGTTATATTTCCGACACAACTCACTAGGTACTAAATCGCCCATAGATGGTGATAGACCTGAGTTGTGCTCGGTTTGAAAGAAAGAAAAAGGTCTTGAGTCCCGTATATAAGGTCGGCCCGCAATTTTCAGTCCCTCCTATGTTTTCTTCATGTCGACGCCTCTGCACGCACCTTCAACCTGTTGCTCGCGAGCAACATCATGTTCACTGAAGGGTAATGCTCGATTTTTGTACACTCGGGGTTCTAATCGATATCACAATACAACAGCTCATCAGGGGCGGTTGTAACGAAGACGCGCGCCCCCCAGGAGAATTTTTAGGCATACGTTTGATGCCCTCCAAGTTATCTGAATTTTCATTCAATTTCACAAAACTGATATAAATATCCCGTGGGTTTTATTCCTGTTTGATCGAAAAAAAATTATATGGAAAAAATTGGCTAAAATTGATATACGTAAGAGTTTTCTTTACATTTCTGGAAATTTTGAGTTCATCAAACAAAAAAAAATTCATGTTTTTTTTTTTTAGATTATACATGCTGTTAAATATTTTACTAGGGCACTTGACTACATATTTTCACCAATAGGTGACAGCACATTTTTCAAAATGTATGTGGTGGGGGAAAACGTTGAAAAGGGAAGTAGGTGGTGGTGGGGGGGGGACGCTCAAAAGGGAAACTTTTGAGGGAAATGTACCTTTACTTAATATCCATAAGGTGATCGAAAAGTAACAATAAAAGGTAAGGATTTTCAATAATTCGAAAGACATGAGCATTTTAGTTTACACAAAAAGACAGGATTTTATTAAATAACAAAATTTAGTTGTCAGAATAGTTACATTTATTGCCAACAGATGGTAGTGAAGTAGGAAATATTTTCATGGCGTCATCTGTCGATATCAACTGTAACTATTTTGTCATTGAAATTTTTCGTTATTGATTTATGATTTAAATAGAAATTTATTTGAAAACCTTTGTATACACTGTATATGCAAAAAAAATTCAACATAATATGCAATTCAGCCAGGTTGAGCGTGAATTTTTTTTTCTATATGAACAGACGTATTGAAAAAATAAAACTTCAAAATACACAAATTATCTAATTAATTAGAATAAAAAATTACAAAAATCATATATTTGTGGAAATTGACTGCTGGTATATCGGGATGAAATTTTGTTTTGGTGCCCCTTCCCCCCCCCCCTTCCCCAGAGAATTCAACCACTGCAGCTCGTTTAGGTTGAATTAATTCATGGATCAGCATCGAGTTGATATGAGTTTCGAGCACATGTCAGAGTTAGGCATGTGGATACTGTTCCTTTGATGATGGCAAATAGACAGCGCCTGCTATGCGAAAAAGGTAGAAGGGCCTCTTGAGTAAACGAACTAGCATTCCTTAAAGAATCTTCAAAGAGTGTGTTGTGTTCATGGGACGGCCTATTTCAATGAGACCCTATTTTCAATAACCCTGGTATATTCTCCATAAAGATCTACTACAGTTGAAGTATGCCAGTGAATAGCAGCATCAGGCAGGATCGTTGACGTACACCATAGTTTCCCAACCTTTAATGTCCCATCACCACCTTCTTCGGAATTTTTTTTCTCCCATCGCCCTCAACGCAATCTAACCCATAGGACCCTATGTTATTCCCGTAGCTTCTACCGCCCCCTTGGAACATTCCATCGCCCCCAAGGGGGCGTTAACGCCCACGTTGGGAATCACAGACGTACACGAAATGGGGGGGGGGCTGATTACGGTGTATTTTTGTAGTAAAAAGCTTAAATATAAGATGCTCGTCCAACACTATGAAGGTCACTATCAGGTACGCGGATTTGATCTCGTAGAAGAAGAACACAGACAAGTTCTCTTTCCCTACCTAACCTGAGTCGACCACCGACAGATGACACTTTCATTTCCGACCCATCGCGATCGGTAGTTAATTGCCATATGGCGATATGATTGGAATTTCGGGTTCGGTGAAGTCGTGGTAAAAAAGAAAACGTAAATTCCCCCCCCCCCCCTAAGAAAATCATGCGAACGCTACTGTCCATTCCCATGGAAACAGATGGCGACACTTTCAACACGACTTTGACATATACAAGCTTGTTCAATTCAAGAATTCAAAAAAGGCAGCAAGAAATATGGGTTTTGTTTTTTGTTACCATTATACGTAGTAGCTGGTAGTTCAAGTGCTTACTCTATTTGGCCATTTCTGCGTGAGAATGCCTGTGAACCTTTTCTTTTTCCAACAGGGAAGGATAGCCTTTAAGAGAAAAAAAACCCAAAGTCATTTCCCTCCCGTTGCGTCTTGATGATTGATCGTTCCAACGAGTTCTAAATTGAGTATCAACAGATAAGGGAATCCGTCATTTCGTGGAATTCGAATCCCTCTTAGGGAGATACGTGTACTACATACACACATATACTGTGGGATATATACATCAACAACAGCTTCAAAACCAGAATTTTATTTCTGTTCAAGAAAAGAATAGGCATCTTTAAACTATCTTATAATTAATTTCGGAAATATCTTAATGTTCTGAGGTGCTGTTCATCTGACCAATATAAGACAGCGTGTGTCTCCAACACTTCATCAGAGTTGGTGTGACGTGCTGGTTATATGAGCGTATCTCATCATATCTATCCTCAAAAAAAATATTTTTCGGACCATTTTTCTTAATTAAGATCAGCTCAATTGCTCGCATGTAGCTCAGTTGTGTATGAATGTACATTTAAAGACGGGCATTCAGGAATTTATGACATTTATTTTTCCATCTGACTGTGAATGTGCGAGCCATTTGAAAAAAATCTCTCCACAGAGACCAGGCAGACCTTCAACATGATACTTGCATAACATAAAAATTCATGCATTTGCCATTTTCACTTCGAAATATGGGAGAACCAGCAAGAACACGAATCAAGAACCACTCTCACAACATAAAATGAGTTGGGTCCACACATACACACAGAGCACATATCCCGGCATGTGCCGATTCGTTAAAAATTCTGCAGAGGAATGTGTACGAAATGTAGTAGTAGTGAATGTATGGTTAAGTAGTAATAGTAAATGCAGGAATGCCGATTAAAGGAGTCATGGGTTTTGAAGATGAAAGCAAAAAAAGAGAAAAAACACACAAAGCTTATCTCATCCAATACATTAACTACATATTATCGAACTTTTAAAACCACCTACCACTATTTCGTGGAATCCATGCCAAGCCGTGAAGAATCGAGACAGTAATGAAGACAAAAGTGGGTGGGAATATGAATACTAAAGGGGTGGGGGCATACAAACTAACAATTCAAAATATAGTTAAACCTCACTACAACGATACTCGATAGAACTATGAATCGCTTTGCACGATATTTTTCAAATCATGTTTGAAGTAGCCATAGCCTTTGTCCAAGGGTCTTTAAGCTTTGGGAGAGTGCGTGTGTCACTTCATTGATTTACAAACTGTCATGGGCCGAGAAATTAAATGGTCTGAAATAGCTCCGCAGTTCACTTAAGTGATTTTAAATCTAATAAAATTTTATGAATTTGATTTCCTTGTTGACGTGTTAGCAATAGAATTGGGGGGGGGGGGGGGAAGAGAAAAAGATCAGTATGGTAAATTTCTCTTCCGCCCTTACCCCTAGGCAAAGCCGCTTGAAAGATCTCTTAATGCAGCTTTGCCCCTAGGTGTTCTGTCTGTGTCTCTGTCTCTCTCTCTTATATACATAGTAGAAAGATACGTAATATGCGGAAGAAAAAAATCACTTAACAGGAGTAAGGAAAGATAAAAAACAACTTCTATTCATAGGGCTACATTGATCCTCTTTCTATTACTATAGAAATAGGAGATTCAATGCTCCTATTTCTATAGTAATAGAAAGAGGAGAAAAATTTTTGAAAATAGAAAAAAAAATACACAGAAAAAAATAGAATAAATTTCTTCCATTTTCGTTGGGACGTAATATCTTGTCCCTGACCGTTAGGGGGTTTAAATAGGTTTCTACAAGTATAGCCTATGCGCAAATATATCGGTAGCATTGGGAGTTATAGCACCCGCTTGACGACTTTTTTTTTCCTTCGTAAGGAAAGAAATGGGGAGCAGTCATTGGTGAAAATTCTTGAAACGGTTTTTAAACCCGATTTCTTTATTTCCCACGTGAACAGGGCTTATAGTGCAGTATGTTTTTTTGTGGGATAAAGTAAGAAATATTGCTGAGAGAGAACGTTTTCACGTTGTGAACCTAACTTGAAGTTTGTTTCCGTGTAACACTTGCTGTAGTGCTGCCATCAATTTCTTGAACTATGAGTGAAGTGTAATGATTGAAAATTTGTACCGTTTTAAGCCTGTTGCTCTCTGTGGCGAGGCATTATATGGCGAGGAATATTATTTATTTTTATACACATATAAAATTATATATAGCTAATAAAATCCGATACAAACAACACAATTTGTGTTACATAAAACCACCACATTTCAATGTGAGCAACCTTTCACCCGTTTAGATGTAGCCTGAGCTAAAAAACCCTTATATTGAAATGGGGTTATTTTATATGTAACGCAAATCGTCATAGACAATAATTGTGCTCTATTTGTGTCGTATTTTATGTCGAGTTTTTTTCGTTTTACAGCGCCACCTGTGAGTGAAATTTTTTTACTCTTTGTTTTATTATTAATCAAAAAAAAAATTTCGACGCCTTGGTACAAAAATTGGAATACTTACCAAAATACCAATTTTTAAAATGTTTACAGGACTTTATGCCCACTTCGTACTTTTTTTAGGTGAAAAATAGTCATAAGTGTTTATTTTTATAATTTGTGCATATTACAATATCAACGAACTATCGACGGCAACGATCATGAACGCCTCTCGATATTGTTTCCTTATTCCGCAGAGTATAATTTTATCGGGATTTCACTGTGTACAGTAATTGGTGATGTTGAAGTTATGTTTCCCAACTGAGGACTTCGCTTCAATCGAGAAATTTCGTGCGGTAACAAACATATAGAAATTTTCATCATGGCTCGCTCAAAAAAAAAAAAATCATAACCTTAACCCAAAATATATTTTTGAAAAAAAAAAATTAAAAGAGATCGAAAATAACACGTGACTAAAATAAGCCAATCCCCTTAATCTTTTTCTTCTTCTTCCTTCAAATTTCAGGCTTAGCGTCAAGCAACACACGCAGTCCGTTCATATTTTTAGATTGAAAGAGTTGGAAATTAGCCATGAATGAAGTGCCTTTCTCTTATTTATTTCCTTCTCTTTTTTTTATAACCAATCAACGAGCGAGAATCTAAAGAATCAGAAACAAAAACCGCGTGAAAAAAATATTTTTGAGGTCATTTTTATATCCATGAATTTAATGGAAATATTTTTACTTTTCACCACAATACAAAAGAGAGACGAATGAGAGGATAAGCTGGAAATTTCAAAACATCAGATAAGAATTTTCTTCTCAGAGAAAGCTCGAGACGTTCCTCACAACACGGCAGTGAAGATAATCATCATGTAGGTTTGCATATATTAGCATGGATTAGCCAGAGATGGAGTCTGAATATGCGATGGACGATACGATTTTTTTTTCTTTTTCTCGTATGTGTTTTTCACACTGGATCACGAAATCTACAACTTCATTTGTCTATTCGTAGAAGAAGAAAAAAATTACTTTTTTTTTCGGAACAAATGGGGAAATTATCACCATAAAAAATCAACAAGTAATTGCTAAATTTAAGGCAATTTAGTGCCATCAAAAAGAAGAAAAAGTGAGAATCGCATAATCAACACGCATTATCAAAAAGCTTGAACAAGAAAAATATTAAGCTGCGCTGTGCTAATCCGATTGATATATCGATATCCTTTGATTCGAAGGCACCGAAATGCATTGTTTTTCTTCCTTCCCTCCCCCCCCCCCTCCTATTGAGCTTTTTATTTTTCCTAGAAATTGACCTTATCTTTCTACAATTCAAACGTGATAATTTACCACAGCGATTTCTATCTGATCTTGACGTACGTTTTTTCGTAAGTAAAGAAACGCTCTGAGAGACTTTACAACATTCATAATCCTTCTTCTGATTTCGATGTGCTGACGTATTTATTATGGATTGATTTTCCTATTCTGATAAATGTTGAGATGTTTTTGAAATGGAAGAACTACTACTACTACTTTACCGTATATGCACCTGGTACACATTCCTCTGCGGAATTTCTAATGAATCGGTACATGGCAGAATATGTGTGCTTCCCCCCCCCCCCCACCGTATTTTAAGTTGTGAAAACTGCGCTCGATTCGTATTCGTGTTTGTGCAGCCATCTATCTTCCGTATTTTTCAAGGAAGATGATAAAAGCCTCTTATTCAGGGGTGGAAAATCTGCTAAAATTGTTGCAAACTGCTACAATTTCCGACATCTGCTACATTCTGCTACAATTTTGACAATTTCCCTCTCGTTTGCTACACACACACACATTCTGCTACAAAAACACCAAAATTTTTAAATTCTGCGTAATCTTGAACCAAAAACAAATTTTTTCCTTAAGAAACTTTGACGTTGCGTCACAGTAGAAGATGATGTCATTTGTCCTCCCGCAATTTTATTTCTTGGGTCCGCAAATGGAATTATCTTGAGGCCCTCTCCCGAGGATTTGGTGCCTAGGCTTCTTACAACGTATAAAGTGGGGTCAAACTATGCGAATTGGTGCTCATCCACAGAACAACATCAAAAAACAAAACCCTTCAATTGCTGTTTACAGCTATTTTTTTAAAGAAAATAGAAAAATAAATAAATAAACTTCTCTTGATTTATTTTCACAAAAAATTCAATCCGAGTACATCTGTTTTCACCCCCTATTTTTAACTGATTTGTGATTGCTCCATGTATTTTATTTTCCAGCATTTTTAACAGATTTTCAATCTCTTGTTTTACTTCCAAGTTTCCTATTATTCACTTTCTACTATTATTTCTCTTAATATGACATTTCCTTTTACGCTATTCACCAGCATGTTTAGGGTTCAATGAGAAATAGTTTCCAGATGAGCATTAATTAAAACTACTTTGTCTAGACCATGGTCATGGTTGGTTTGGAAGGTATTTGATAAAACGGGTTGAATGGTGCCACTATCCCAGGTGCAACTAGGGTCGCCGATTTGGGAATTATCATTGACAAGCGGCTTAGGTTTTCTGAACATTGTTCAGTGGTGGTCAAAAAAGCAAAGAGGTCTCATTTTCAAAAAGGTCTCTTCACATTCTCCTAAAGTCATTCTTCCGCCTTTCCGAGGCTTAATTCGTCCTGGACTGGAGTATGCTGTAAGGTTTTGGAGACATTAGAGAGGAACATAGACTTGGTTGAAGGGGTGCAAAGAAGAGCTACGCGTGTCCTTATTGGCACACGGGGCTTGAGTTATAAAGAGAGACGTCATTTTTTGAATATGTTTACATTGGATGAACGCAGGTGTTGGGGAGATGATTGAAGTGTTCAAAATTTTCAGCGGGATGGATAGGATGGACCATGAATTGTTAGTACACTTTCAATCGACTGCTTTTACAAGGGGACACCAGTATCGATTGGTAAGAGACAATGCGAGGTTATGGTGTCGCAGGGAATTTTTCTCTAATAGGGTTGTTAATAAATGGAATAGCTTACCCCCGGAGGAAGTAAATTGTAACACAATTGACACGTTTAAAAAGAAATACAATAAACATATGTTGCAGTAAATCGAGTAGTTATACATACTTAGAATAAGACAACCATAAGTATTCTTATGGGCATTGTATAATATTTCATCATGTATATATATTGTTTGTAATCACATTTTTAATTGGGTTGCTGTATTTTTTAAATATATGACATTCATATTTATTATGGGCATCTTTTTCTCGGCCACCTCGTTGGGTATTTTACCTGTTGTGGCGTTGTATTTGTATAAATTCTTGAATTTCCATGTTATATAAATATGTTGTAGACAGTACCATCTTAATGCACGGGCCCACCCGAGCACGGACTTGGAGCCTCAAGAGAAGAGTGCCTCACAAAAATGAGATATAGTAGAAATTTTCGAGAAGTATGCATGAAATTTTGCCTGGTAGGGGCCTCAGAAAAATCATCAGGCCCAGGGGAACCATATAGCTCTTAAGACGGCTCTGGTTGTAGGTCTGCCTGCTCTCGACGGAGAGACTTTTTCAAATGGGGGATCGGCATTCATTCGTAGTAGAATGATGACATGGACAGACACGAGCTGCTGGAAGGGGATGGACGTTTCGTTCCATTCTGTTGCTTCTTTGGGCGATGAGTGGAGGATGGGAGCGGGTGGTCCACCTGTGCTCCTTCTTGACCGTCGGGGGTTTCCAGGAGCTTCCCGGAGTGTGGCTGCTTGGGATGGAGTGGGGTCCCGGCGCGGGCGGACCCGGTGGCCTTCGAGTCGGGGGATGTTCGCCACCGGATGCCAGGAGAGTTCTTGCAGCATGGCCCAGCCGCAAGGTAATCCGCTTATATCCCGCAAGGGACAGAGCGGGAGCCATGTTTGATGTTATGGCTGGTATTCGTGCCTCGAAATTGGGAAATCGCAGAAAACCATCTTCAGCTGACCAACACAGTGCCCTCAACGGGATTCGAACCTTTATCCTCAGGATGAGAGTCCAGCATGATGACCACACGACAGCACAACGGAAACAAAAAGGGGAGAACAGCTATCCTCTCCCGACTGGGTGTTTGATCCAGATACTGGTCAAGTATCCTGTGGTGAAGATGGGGGGTTACTATGTGGATAGCCGGATGAATCGAACCCGAACGGTTGTGAAATGTGCTCACGTGTCTCGATCGGTTCCGTCATTTTGCCGAGACTCTACCCTCCTCAAAACTATCAGCTCCTACTTTTGAGATGGTGAGAACGATGAATGAGCACAGCTTGTACAAACACCACGTATCATCCTCAGTGGACTGGTAAAAATTTCTTCGTGTTCCGTCATTCAGCTGGGCAGCAGCGGCGTTTCGGCAAGGGGGCAAACTGATTCTGAGGCCTTGTTTCTCAATTCGAATGGAGGTCCAAAGTATTGAAACTTTTTTTTTCTATAAATACTGTATTCATATAAAAATGGAATTCCTAGATTTTCTAAAAATATGGGCCAAGGTACCTCCAAAATAGTTTGGTACCCTGAATTCTCATTGAATCATCCCTGCTGAGTTTTTTTTTTTTTTCCTTTCTATCAAATAGAGCACAACTCTGGTCTATCGCCGTGGACAGTTCACTACCGAATGAGTTGCACCGGCGTATTATCAAACCATAGCATCCTTCATACTATTTCAATTTCATCTTATATATATTTATGATATTATTTTTTTTATATCGAGAACCACCCATACGGAAATTCTGGCATATGCTTTCACTGAGACCAACAGAATGTGAATTCTCTAGAGTAACTTGAATTGTGAGTTCTTTCTTGTTGCCATTTGTCTTCCATATCTAGAAATGAAAATGGTAAATGCTTTAATATTCATGTCATGAAAGTACCATACATATGCAGGTCTGCCTACTCTTTGCGGAGAGACGCTTCCAAATGGGATACCGGCTTGAAAACGCGCCTAGAAGTTAGAGACCATTGAACATTGAAGGACCGGACAAACCCCGCTTCCCATCTCAAGGAGACATCAAAGCGTTCCCGTTAGAGACCGTTGAAACCAACTTCAGCCGACCACCACTGTGCCACCAACGGATTTCGAATCTGGATCTACATCATGAGAGTTCAGCCCGATATCCGCACAGCGGCAATGGTGGAATACAATAAGGCTCACAAACAAACATTAATTGGTTACCCATGTAAAATTCTGATAATCCGTCATCATATTTGCGCAGAATATGCATTTAAAAATTCACATTTAGTCAGATTATATCATTTTAATCCGTGCGATGCGGAGAACATTTCTCTCGTCATGGCGATATTTATATTTTTTTCGGCAATAACTGATTATTTTCCCCCACTATTGAATATAACCCCAAAATCATATTTCTCTTCCAAGAGAGCTTCAGTAAATGGGATTCTTGATTAACTGAACAATATAATAACACTTATTATTAAGGGATATAACTCTTCGTAGTCCTCCCATTCGTCGGACTGAAAGTGGCGCCACTGGTGTGCTTATGAGGTGTTTACCGCCGATAAGTATTATTTTCGGGGCTATTTAAATCAAAGTCCCTTCGAGACCATATATCTGCGAGACGAGCAAATTAGACACCGGCGTTTATTAACTGCCCACGAATCGCATAAACTGCCACTATTGTTAGTCTCGAACGGGGTGCAGTCTCATTACATATACATGAGGTTTTTTTCCCATCTTGGCACACATTCCAGTCACGGTTATGTTATCCTCCATAATCCGCAAAAAAAAGAAAGGTAGACCTCACATTAGATCAAAATAAGTATAGAAGAAGATGTCTCATCTCATGAATATTGCTCTCATCGCTGTTGTTATTGTGAGCGGATGAATTAACGAGTCATTAAAAGCATTTATCCCATAAAGAAAAGAAAAATTTTCTCCACCAGTCCCTAAGTAAAGGAGAAAGATATCATGGGCCGAATGGGGCTGTAATGAGCAGCGGGAAGCTCGTTAGAAATAGAGCTATAAAACAGCCTTTCACCAACCCTGGAAATTTCATTCTCTTTTCGTATCGTTATAACTACGGAGATGGGAAGAGCGAAGGCTAATTATCCGGATTTTCGAGAACTTAAGGTTATGTACATTGTCCATACAGTAATGAGCTACGAAGATAGAGAAGATAAATGAACAATAACGTCGTCGCAGCATCTGTAAGACGGACGAGAGAGAGAAAAAAACACAGATTTTTTTTTTCTCAGGTGAAAAGGCAACCTGATGCCCATGATTTCTAAGAAAAGAGATGAGTTTTCGCCTTGTATAGAGGGAGAAAAAAAACTAAACTAATACGGGAAGAGAAGAAGAGATAAGTGCTTGAACAAAGACATGAGAAAAGTCATTGTACTTTATTCAAAATTTCATTTCTATATATATATTGATAATTGTTGGATTCTGTGTCATTTAAGAAATAATGATTGGTATATCAGTCTGATCGGATATGATGATTAAAAGTGATAACGTTTGTAATGAATCAATCAAGGTGGAAGTCACTTTTTATCCATTTCACTTCACACAAACGTTTTGGATCACTGCAATGTGGATCACGCCATGGTTCTCAAGGTCGAGATCAGCTAGCGATACCGCTTTGAGCTGATTCTATCTTGGACCATTTGGGAAGCCGAAGATAAATGATGACTAAAAGACAAGGGAGCCGCGGTTGGGAGGAGTTTGATATTTACTGGATTGCATTTATTCGCGTGCTATGCTATACGTCAAACTCCGATTCTCTTCTCTTTTTTTTCCCGGTCGAAACTTTTTTATACTCACCAAGTCTTGACAATCTTTCTTTCTTTCATCTTTCAAGCTGAGCACAGCTCAAGTCTATCGCCATAGGTGATTTACTACCTAGTAAGTTGCGCTGGAAGTGTAAGTGTGTGTACGTAACAGTCTTAGAGGGTATCTAGTATTGTGTCTGATTTTTCAGTGCTGAAGACTATATTTCAAAAGTGAAATGTGATGATTGAATATTTATAGTGTTTGTAGATCTGTTGCTCTCTGTGGTGAGAATTTTTAACGTGGAGATCGGCTCGCATTCGCCCCTCGAAATTGGGAACCACAGTAAACCAACTTCAGCCGACCACCACTGTGGCGCCGGTGAAGTTCGAACCCGGGACCTCCGAGTCCGTCACTATGACCACTCGACCACCACAGCAGCAGTCTTGAACATCTGAATGAGAAATCCATAAAGCCAAACATTGTCAACAGTCGTGGAGACAACAATAATGTTTATTTCAACAATGTTCCAGACATCGATAGCGTTCCAACAATGATATAGGCATCGATGATTTTTCAACAGTGTTCCAGACATCGGTGGCTTTCTAACAATGATTCGACCATCGATGGCTCCCCCCCCCCCCCTACAATGTTCCAGACACAGGTGGCTTTTCATCACTGTTACGGGCATCAGTGGATTTCCAACAATGATCAAAGCATCAATGGCTCACCAAAAATTACCTAGACATCGATGGCTTACCAAAAGTGGTCTAGCCATCGATGGCTTACCCAAAATGGTCTAGACATCGATGGTTTTTCCAACAGTGAGACATGGATGGCAACAATGTCCCAGACAGCGATGGCTAGTGATGAATTTTCGAAAGTCATCTAACCAACAATACTTTAACAATGAATTCAGATAATTTTTTTCCATCCATAAAGAATCCAGGCGATAATGACACTTCAAAAATAGTTAAACGACAATTGCTTGGAACACCTTAAAAATATAAATGCAAGAAAAACTCGATTATTTATTCTGAATTTTGAAAAACAAATGACTCAACGTTAGAAACATTCCAGTCTAAAATTTTTTCCTTTTACAGATTATTATGAAATTTTGGGTTTCTGGGTCATCTTAAAATCTCACTTTAGCATTTAGATGTTAGATTATTGGTCAGGCACGATTTATATAACAGTTTACAGATCCTTCTTTACAAAGAATATGCTATTACCTTCAATTCGCTCAATCAGCGAATGCATAAAAAGAGATTGCGTGTAATTTAAATGGATGTCCAGAACATGTTCTTAAAAAAAGCAAGGAACTACAAATTCTGAGAATTATTTGCGTTGATGGGCTTTATCTGTATAGCATGAGACAAATAAAATGATCGAAAATTATTAGAAGAGGAGATCGATCGGTGCATCCAATAGTGCCCAGTTTTGAAACAGGACTTGCCGCTGTGGTGGTCGAGTGGTTATAGTGCCGGACTCGTGATGCGAAGATCCGGGTTCGAACCCCATAGCGGTGGTCGGCTGAAGTTGGTTTCCTGTGGTTCCCAACTTCGAGGCGCAAATGCGAGCCGATCTCCCCATTAAAAAGTCTCGCCACAGAGAGCAACAGACCTACAACGATTAATTATTCAATCATTACACTTCACTCGTATTTAGAAAAACTGGTGGCAGATGGCAGCACTACACATAACAAGCATTACACCGAAAACAAGCTTTACGTCAGGTTGCACTACACGTACACGCACATTCCCGCATGTACCGATTCGTTGGGGGGTTCCGCGGGGGAGGGGTGTGCATGTGTGGTGTAGCAGTAGTAGGTAGGGACTCCGAAAAAAAAAATGGCTCGGGGATCCATGATGTTCTTAAGTCAGCCACCTCGTTGGGCAATTTGCCTGTTGTGGCGTTGTATTTGTATTTGTATATAAGTCATGTCCAAAGGAAAAAGAAACAATATTTTTTTGAAGCCAAATTTAAATCGCTAAAAAACTGTTATTTTTCAAAGCCAAATACAGTGTATTTTACAATGCTATTTGTACTCCTACTTAGAAGGTCAAAAAACTTCCATTAAGGGGTCATTCAAGTATTACGTAAGCAGATTTTCAGCCATTTTTGACCCCCCCCCCCTGTCAGCAAAACACTGACCCCCCTTCCCCCCTTGTCAGCAAAATTTCGTCAGTAGCTTAGAATATTTCATATCTTCAAAAAGGGGTGGTTGATGACGCAAGTAACCTTCAAACCCCTCTTCCCCTCCCCCCTTGTCATCAAAAGTCAGCAAATCCGGAACCCCCTCCCCCACCCTCGATGCTGACGTAATACTTGAATGACCTCTAAGCAGTCTTTATTAAAACCCTTTAAACGGCATTGACGAGATATCACCTCCTGAAAAAGAACACTTATTTTAGCATTGAAACGCCTAAATATTTTGTAATGTAAATTTTTTGCAATGAAACTCTTTTTCCCCATACTCCTTAGTTTTCACCTGCTGAAAATCATAAGAAAGCCTACTTTATTAAAAAAGATATGACATTTCATTTAGGTATGGAGGGGGAGGGGGTGCCGATCAAAGGGCTAGTGAATGGATTCTTACACATGTGGCCACCCGGTTACCCGCGTACCCCATGAAGATGAAGTAAAAATTGTTTTTCAAGTTTTCCAGGTGTAGTGAGGGGCATACAGTATAAAGCCTGTCTAATTAGACACCTTATATTAGACTATTTTGAATTTGCAGCTACAAACACGGCAATATAGCCTATTATAGGCTGTAATGAATATATGATACATAATACTTACCACACACACACACACACAAAGGTGTGGATAATATGATTGTAGCCCTAGGATCAAATTAATATTTTTAAAACCATTTCAAGTCATAAAATTCAATATAAGAATGGTACAAGAGTTGATCCGAAAATTTCGCGTCGGGGGCCCCCAGTTATTATTCAAAATAACTAACACGTTCCCCCCCCCCAAAAAAATAACATGAGTACATAAGCAGATACAGGCTCTTCGAAAGGGGGGGGGATTTTCCACCTCCACCATTCCACCTATGTTATAGGCCACCTATGTTAATAATACAAATATTTGAAGGAACGAGGGAGTGGTCGTTCCTACCGCCCTTGTCTCAGTGAAAATTTTTTCAGATGAGAATAATTAAACCTTCTAAGTGAAATATGATGCGAAAAAGTGTGGCTGCATTATTTTACGGGGGGGGGAGGACTATGTTGCCGTTTAGATGCCCCCTTCCCGCCGGTAGAGTTCCTCAGTACCATAGAGGAGGTACATCATAGCATCTAGAGCTATGATTTTTGAGTTCAAATATATAAGCATTCAACTCATTAGGTATTACTACCAATTAATGTCTTCCAGAAAATTTTGGGGCCTCCCAGAGCGTCACGTTGCCTGAAGCCCCTGATGGTGAGACCATTAAACCACACATGGAACCTCGTCCATGTTCTTCTGTGGAACTTCTAATGAACTGGTACATGTTGGAATGTGTGTGTATGTGTTGTAAACCTAACGTGAAGTTTGTTTCCTGTGTGATACTTGTTATAGTGCTGCCACCTATTTTTCGAACTATAAGTGAAGTGTAATGATTGAACCTTTTTTTGATTTGAACCTCTTTTGAATGATTTTTACTTTTTTACCGTTGTAGGCTTGTTACTCTCTGTGGCAGACTATTTAATGGGAAGATTCGCCCCTCGAAGTTTCGATCCACATAAAACCAACTTCAGCCGACCACCACTATGGCAAGGGTGGGGTTCGAAGTGGTGGCTAAAGTTGGCTTTCTGTGGTTCCCAAATTAGAGAAGCGAATGCGAGCCGATCTTCAAATTAAATGTGATCCCCATGATGTTGAGACTGCATAGCATAGAACACCCCACAAGACAACCCTCGCTGAACTCTAGCTTAAGAGTCCAGAGACGACCTTATTTATAAAATTTTTGCTCATTATAAATGAACTAAATACAGTAATTAAAAATTATCTCGTTTCTAGATGAGGAGCCCTGAATATGACGGGAGGCCACGAGAGGAAAAAAGGGCCCGAAGGGGTCATGGGAGGAAAAAAAATGTCAAGAAACACTGGTTTAGGATTATTCATATCCTCACAGGCAGTCACATTTTAGATTCAAAGAGAATTTCTCACGAAAATCTCTTCATTTCATGGATAAGATGTCATTGATTGTTTTCTCCCTAAAAAAATACCTTCTATTCTTTGTTCACCAAACAAAAAGCATTTACAGTATTACATAACAAGTTTCGCTGGTCCTATATTTGAATCGGCGAGATGTGTCTCACATCTGAAATCCACTCCGTTTCCTCCAACAGCGTTACAAAAAAAATTCATTTTTATGCGCAATACCTCTGGTTTCAATGCATAGAAATCCAAGAAAAGCTCCATATCATGATATGTATGAGAATGGTTGGTAGAAACCATTTGGTGTGAAAAGAACTGATCGTAATATTTTATTAGTTTCCACGCATCCATTTTCCAAAATATTTCACGAGGCTATTCGCGGGAAGAGGAAATATGCCGAGACCAAAAGATGTTCAACGAGAAATGTTTGATTTCCGGGAGAGGAAACGATTTTTGCCTGTCTCGGGTCAAAGGGATTTATATTTTCTAAGTGCTAAAGAAAAATGGAAATGCACCTTTTTTCGAGGATTTCCAGAGACAAGCAGCGAATAAAACGCTCGTTCTTTTTTTTTTTTCCGTTTCAAATTCTCTTGAAGAAGCTGCTGCTGCTCGCTTCTTCAAGGAGCGGAGTGTTGACAGTGCAATCAACTCACTTCAACTGTATGTGTGTGTTGTTGAGAATAAGGAGCCACATGGAGAACGACGTACGTACGTTACCATCACCGACTAACCAACCAACCAGTGAGTATGTGTGTGTGTGTGTTCGTGAAATGTTCCGCAACCAGTTCAACCGGAGTTACGCAAAATCACTTGCAATGTTTGTACAGCGAAACTCGGATGCTTCTTCTTCTTCTTCTTCTTCTTCCGGGAGACTTTTCTTTCTTGAATGTTTCAAGAGAAAGAAGAGCGGGAAATAAAACGAAATAAAAAAAATTCAAACAAGATGGAAGAAATAAAAACAAACTTGATTAGGTGAAGGAAACAACTCTTGGGATACTTTTGTTTTCGTTCCAGCTTAATACCTGTCAGCATTTTTGTTTGCTAACAAGATTAGAATTTTTTTTTTAGTATTATTGCTTGTTATTACTTCTTTTATTTTACTGTTTATTTTTACTTCTTCCTCGAGCTCTTTAGAGCGTTTCCTTGTTTTTGTTGTAGCATATGGAGAAGAAGAAAACTTGAAAAAAGAAGTGAAACTCTTTCTCTCTATATGGTGGATCTACTGGTGATTGGAACGTGCTAGACACGCAGGAGAGCTGCTACTATGATTTGAGGCTAATAAGAAAAGCGTGATCTTTGATAATATGAGTGCGCGTGCATGCGCGATATGACTTCCGATACCGAACTTAAGCATAAATGATATTTTCCGATTTCTTAGTTGTTGGGTGGATTAAATTAGCATTGCTTTGACTAGAATAGTTATCGAGCATTACAATAGTATTTTTGAAAAATTCCATTGATAAAAACTGTATGATCAATATTTTAAAATACGTGGTGAAAATATTTTTTTGGCCAATACACAAGGGTATCCAGCACCCCTTCCTCCCTCATCCCGTCATCCGAGAAATTTAAGCAACGATTATTTTCTAAATACAGTTCCATGAAACAAATAAATAAATTCCAAAAGACTGCTTTTAAGGAAACGATAAATTTCAAAAGTTTCAATCAACGATGAAATGAAATACTATAAGCAACGACGAAATTTCGAGCGGTTCTTCAAACTAAGGAATTACGAACTTTCAACAATGCCTCAAGCAACAACAAAAAAATATCTGCAATACTTCCAGCAACAATAAAAAAATCAACAATGCTTCGAGCAACTATGGAAGGAGTAAATATCAACAATACTTCCAGCAACTATGGAAGGAGTAAATATCAACAATACTTCAGCAACTATGGAAGTGCTAAATATCAACAATGCTCCCAGCAACAATTATAAATACCAACAATGCTTCAGGCAACTATGGAACTATCAATATCACCAATGTGTCAAGCAACTATGGAATTATGAATGCAACAATGCTGGAAGAGCAAAAATCATACATATCAATAATACATGAAGCAACACCGAAATGAAAATGTCAACAGTGATGAGAAGATAGTTCCTTGGGCTAACGAGCCGCGGTTCGCTCGAAGTTTATTTTCCACTCGTTTTGTGTTGGCTGTCTGAAGGCAATTGAACAAATGATCGCCTAGATTTTAAGCCTTACAGAAAGCATATTCAACCTGTTTCTCGGGAGTGCTCCCTCAAGCAATCACAGTGCTCGATTCCAGTTTCCGATTTTGCCCTCGCGAGCAATTAATGAATGTCTCGATTAAACGCCTTGCCCAAATTTCATTCAAGGATTAAAATCATCCTGATTTCATGCATTCGTATTTCAAACTTGCCGTAGGGGGGCTCTTCTTTTGATTATAGGTACAGGCAGTGCTCGCGATCGGAAAAAGGTTGAAGACCTCCGCCTTGGAGTGTCATGAGCAATTATTTAATTCTGAGCAATGAATGCATCGAGAACATTGCCCTATATCTCTTGGGATCAAATTACAGAACTTCACGGAATTATGAAATGATGTTCAAGATTGTATTGCTGGTAAAAATAAAAGAAAGAAATAACATCATGAGGAAAAACATTTTTAATGTCCACGATTTCATCACTCGATATCACGACAAACATCACCAAACTATCGAAAAAGAAGCCATACAATAAGTCACCTTATCAACAACCCAGCTATTGAACGCCCGAAGGATGAAAAACGTCCTTATTTATTACTCTCCTTGATGGTTGGTGGGCAGCACGCGATTTCATTCATTCACTCACTCACTCACTTTCTCTCAGTTAAGATAACTGTCAATAAATTCTCAAAGACATAAGAAGAGTTAGCATTACCATTACTGGCCAATAGGGCGACGGGGTGATTGCAAATGGTGCTTTCATCACACGCATGTTTAAAGGAAAAAAACCTCTTAAAGCTCCAAAATTGAACATCCATCAGCAAAAGAATAACTTTCTTCTTTTCCAAGAAAACAGAAAAATCGTTTGTATGTGGGTCGATTATGTCTCCGTACCGTGACATGACACTTGAAGAAGGAGAACCCTCTTGAGGGACTCGAATATCGAGATTATTACGCAAAACTTAACGATGAATTAGTTTCATTTTGCGAGAGTTTACGTAACATAAAATTTACAACAACAATAAAAAACAAAACGAGCCACCAGTGGCGCCTTTTGTCCGAAACAAAAAAAAGAGTCGCCATTCCCCCCCCCCCCCCCCCATCCTCCTGAAACTTCATGTATTTATAAATACATTTACAGCAGCTGAAGGGCTTCTAAAAATAAATCCATAAACTTCCGGATTTTTTAAAGTAATGAAAGGATAAAAAAAGAAAAAAAAACATGAGAAAGAAAGCACACAAAAGGTCGAGTCAAATATAAGCAACCATTTTTTAGAATTATTACGTTGCGAATGGAATTAATCCGCGAGAGGGTCACGACACCCGTGACCGCCCATTATGGAAATGAGGGTGTTTATGGGGATATTCCGGTGGGAGGGCGGGAGGGGGGGTAGAGCTCCTCTTTTCGAGATAAATAAATCACTATTCATTTTATTTATATTAAAAAAAAGGGGTTAGGCAGTCGTAATTGGACGAAAGTGCGTTTTCAACACGCGTTAGATTCACAGGACGTCGTGAATCGTGATTCACGAATCACGCGTCGAACGTGTTTAAATAATTCTCAGGTTAAAATGTATTATAATAACAGTTTTTCAATTTGTGATATTTTTTCTCATGTTTCTCTTTTCCTCATTTGCCACTTACTAATGACCTTCCTTATCTGTTTTTCTTGTTATTTTCGCTTTGGATAAATAACTGTCACGTTATCAGCCCCTTGTCATCACTCGCGCGATCGATCTATCCATCGACTTCAGGTGATTGATCTAGCAGCGATCAGCGTGATCATTTAATGGTTGCTGGCAGATGGCTTGTCGTTATAATTGACAAGAACTCATCTTTCATACTCGGAGGACACATTTAAATAACAGGTTTTTGTTTTTTTTTTCGTTTATACATGCACTTATTATACATGTTTTGTGTGCATACATAATTCTATGTTTTCTTGATAATAATAATATATATAATCGCTGCATTTCTCTTCATATAATGGAATCATTTTCTTCCTTTCTTCTTCTTTTTTTTTTCAATGAAGTTGATGGTGGGGATGACCTTTCAATTTGGGTTGAATCAACCTGTGTCTATCTATATAAACTCTTGACGTCATAAAAGATTTTTTTTTGAAAAATTGGCAGACACTCTTTGAGTAATTACGCAATATGATTACACCAATAGACAATGGTTCTGGAAACAATGAAACCACTTCCAAATATTGCTTTTGAAAGGAATGGAAAGTTTTTTTTTGTTTTTTTTTATAATCCTGTATCAACAATGAATGATTCCGTGGGCAATCACATTTTTTCACTAATCCAATAAGAAACTATGAACTACTATTAACTGCTCATGCTCCTCTGTAAACATTCCTTTGGAAAATTTCTAGCGGTAGGAACGTGTTGTTAAATTTTATATGCGTCAAAATGCCGGTTACTATGGTTTTTAATGTTTTCAAGAAGTGATGAAGCAGCAAACGTAAAAACATATCATTCAGTATTTTAGAGTATCGAAATTTATATACTGGTATTTCACATATCTATATATATAAAATTGATTTTCTGCCTGTGCGTGCGTGCGTTGCTCTTGTTCTGCTTTATCCTGGTGCTGCTATCTGTATTGCTCCAGACATTTGCTTATAAGCAATGATAAATTTTGAACAATGTTTTTAGAAACAATGAATTCCGAACATTTGGATATATATGGAGCTGATTTTGCAGTAGCCTTCCTATAGTGAAGACAAATGTAGGACGGGAAAAAACCTTTTCCTTCAGTTCTTGATCAGTTTCTTACAGTTAACCAGATTCAAATGTCTCTTTTTCCGAGAGACTTTCTCAAGGGATCTATGAAACGTATTGTACCTTAAAAAAATATCGTAATTTGTGATTCACATTAAGTTACATTTTAAAGCCTCACAATAGCTGAATAACAAAAATTCTTAATTTTTAGCTCAAAGGAAAAAAAAAGTTCCGTTTTAGAATTGGTTCAAAAAATGTAACGATTGAAAATTTTTTTACATCCCATTATGTGACAAAGAAAAACAGAATTGTCCTGTTTTAACAACACCAGTTTACCATACGTCCCATTCAATAAATGAGGATGTAGTCACCGTACTTGCAAACGGAACTTTTTTCAGATATATTATTATTATTATATTCCTCATACACAATAAGGAAAGGGTGCCTGGAAGGACGAGAAAGAATGGGAAACCTGTTCCCCCTAATCTTTTTTATCTTTCGTTTCCTGTATGTTAATATCACTTTTTGAGATTCAACTCTTCAAGTTTAACTGCATGTTGCACAAATTTGTTAACAAAAGCCTATATATACAGGGAGTTAAGCCAACACCAGCTATAGTTCCATTATAGCTGGCGTTGGTTGTGTCACGATGAATTGTGAACAATGTTTCCATCGCGACACATTTACACACAATTCAGGGTGCATTGAAACATTCGACAACAATATGTCGAAGTATATTGTGCGGAATAGCCTCCCTCGGGAGAAAATGTTTTAATCAGGGATTATTTCTCTGGACAAGGGTCAGCAATGATGCGCAGCAACAAAATTAAGTTAGCTGAGAATCTCAGCATACTTAACGACCGTCAATGGGCATTTCCATCTCTGAAAGAGATGGCATGTTTCAAGGCATTAATCTCTAACTATGAAGAAGTGATTGAAAGAACCCGAGACATCATTTGAGCACCACGTCCCGACGACCTAAATTCATTGCAGAGCCTACCGAACTTGATAGAAAGGAATTTTCAAGGAACAATTAGATTTTCTTCCTTGATACTTTAAAGATCTCCATGAAAAACATATAAAACCTGACTTAAAATAAGCATCAAAATATTGCGTCACCTCACTTTTATCCATCAGGCAATGTACAAGCCAGGGCTGCACAAATCTCCAAATATTTACATGCCCGGTCGGGCGTGTAACTCAAAATAATATAGGTGCCAGAACCAATATTTTACACTACCGAAAAATATTATAAATGTATTTATTACCTTAAAAAAAGTTAAAAACAAATTGATTTTATTTGCATAAAAAATGTCGAAAGCGATATAATTTTTTTAATCGAAATTTTGGAAGAAAAATACGAAAACTGAAAAAGGAATGTGATCATCAATTAAAAACCTCGAATTAGTAAAACTGCTAATTATAATTTTCTGCGCTGTTGGTGTCAGAAAAAGTCACCATGTTACAATTCACCTTGCTTATAGAATCATACGATATTGGACCGGAGGGCAGGAGTGGGCCTAGGATAGGGTGCGAAGATCATACGACTGGGAAACCGGGACAAATCCTAATTAAAACCGAGGCATAACGCATATTCATTGATCAAAACCGGGACATTTTGGAAAAAAAATTCAGAAGGCATTTCTTTAAGGGGTTACCTTACCTTCTGACTTATCTTATTTCATTTTCTTATACTTTGCTAATGTAATTACGAGAAACCGCTTTAACCTAGTACCCCTACTGTCACCTATTGAGTAAAATCAAAACTATCTGTTATAATCTTGAAAATGAGTTAAGTGTTAGTATTAAATCCATGTGCGGAACTAAAATGAACATGAAATTTCATGTAGCATGAAACCATTTTATTTTTATGCTGCATTTTAATATAAATTTTATACGTCAAAATATATCGGTTACTGCGGTTTTTAATGTTTTCAAGAAGTGATGAAGCAGCAAACGTAAAAACATATTTAGCGCATCGAAATTTATACTGGTATTTCACATATAATTAAATAATATTGAGTATCATAGCAAGTTTAGTTTGTTTAAATGTTGCTTAGCTATTTACAATCCTCTATATTTTGCTCAAAAAATATGGTGGATACTTCAGTGCTTATTTGATAGATGGCACAGGAAGAGCCCTTATTTTTGTGATGGATATTTTCACCGATATTTTTTGTAGAGAGAAATGCGGTATAAATATTTCCACAGTTTTTAGAATCAATCGTAGATCCCACTAGGGCCAGATGATGTACAATTTTTTTCGAAAAATCTATTTTCACGTTTTTTCTGAAAACTACGATTTTTTTCTCTTCTTCCATGGATACCATTACGAAATGCAGGGTTATTATAAATGAAGTTCCCGTACTCCGAAAAACTACTTAGCCGAATAAAGCCAAATTTTTAGGATATCTTAATAAGACCATATGGGAGAGCTATTTATGAAATAATAATAACAAAAAGTTCAATTTTTCAACCACCAGGTGAAAAAGTGGTGCTTCTTTATTGCATTTTATGCAATGGTCCCTATGGTCCATATAGCGTATATATACCAAGTTTCAATTGAATACTACCAGAACGGGCGCTATGTAGGTCTGAGTAGTTTCAGTATACTGACACTGCTCATACCTATATAGCGCCTGTTCTAGAGGACGTATTCCATTGAAGCTTGGTATATACGCTATATAGAGGGGGTGGAAAATTCAATAAAAAAGTTCCACTTTTTAACCTGGTGGTCGAAAATTGAACTTTTTTTTTTTATTTATTTCATAAATCTCTCTCCCATGGTCTCATTAAGATATCCTAAAAATTTGGCTGTCTTCAAATTAGCAGTTTTTTGACAAAAACTACTCAGAGTACACGGAGACTTTGATTATAATCACTCTGTACTATTAAGCTGGAAGTTAGATTTTTTTCCATTTCCCAGAGCATCCTAATTGCAGTATATGGAGGCCATTGACCTACCGCACCAAGCTGCTAAATAATATACGAACGCGAAAATGGATCAAAATACGTTGACTGCACATTTGCGTCATGGATACCATAGAAAGCATTTCTGCGAAATTTCACTCATGTGTGTAGGAACACTTGCATCATCGTTGATGAAAAAATTAAAAAAACACAAAACTGTTAAAATTTTTATACGTCAGCGTCGGGCATATAGTCGAAAAAAAAACATACCCGTTCAAACATTTTACATGCCTCGGGCATGTCGAGCTAGATTTTCCCAGCCCTGGTACAAGCTATATTTCACCCCCATGTGCGTTAAAATCTCTGCTGATGATAATAACAAGATTCTATAGAAGATAAAACGCTGCGACGTGATTTCAAGTTTAAATTCGCGTAGTAATCTCGTAGTAATGACATCGCGTATTTATAGCTATAATTTCATTCACGGCCGAGAATATTTAGCATACATGAAGGGGTAAACGGCTAACCATGAATGACATTATTTTATGATAAATCACACATTGAATTTGAAACATATATCCGATGACATTTGAAGGGAGCGAGCTAATTACGCTAAGTAACTTTATATAATCAATCTTACCAATGTATATCATATAATCAATTCTATATGAAGCCGATATCGTTACCTTCATTGTCTGATTGGGAATGACAAATATGTCCATTTCGGACCTTGAGACTCACGGCATTCCTAATGTGATTTATATCGCGTGTTTCGGAGCGTATTACGGTTTCTGGCAATAAGGTCTCACTGATGGTCCGCTGGGGGATATCAAATGTGTTTTTCTGGCTTTACCTAATGTCGTGTTGGTTTATTGTATTAATGAACAAAGTTGTTTGATGTAGAGGGTATTGTTCCGAAATTTATGGTGCGTAAAAGAAGCATAGGCGTAAGCAGGATTTTTTCGAGATTCCTGGGGGGGGGGGGGGTTGATATCATTTTTTTTTTTCCAAGGGGAACGTTTTTTTTTATCGCAAAAAAAAACATTACAATCTCGGCTCAAGAAGTCTCTTCCCACCCCTACCGCGTACGACACTGAAAACAAAGTTGCTGAATCTTGCTGCTGGTTTCGAAAAGGTCAAGACTTTAGCAGTATTCTTTCAACTGCAAAAGTTCCTAAAGATATTTCTTTCTTTCTTGTTTTCCTTCTACATAAAAAAAATTAACTTTTCATACAGTTCCCTTGTGTTAAAACATCCGATAAGCGAAGGGTAGAACGTGCATGCGCGCGCGAAGGGTTAAGATTAAATACAAATTCATACATAGTCGGAGATAGACTTGGAAGTCTGGGGGGGGGGGGCACGGTCATTATAGCGGGGGAACACGAAGATGATGATGTCAATTTATATATATGCATATATGCATTGGAGTACACAGGGCCCTGCCCCTTCAGCCAAGATTATAGTGTTATTTTGCAGGGAAAAAAAAGTAACCCCCCCCCCAGAAGGAAAAAAATCTGAAACCCCCCTCAAGAAAATTCTGCGTACGCCTATGAATATATACGAGCAGATCAGTCGGCTCTACCTTTGACGCTGATGGAGGGGGCACCCCCCGTATCTCCGCCCATGCAATGCTCATAAAGACATTTCACTTAGTTTCAGCGTTTGAATTCAGGAAAGAAAATTCAATTGCTTCTGCAGGGAATCGAGCCGACATCATCTTGCATGCCGGACGAATGAGATAGAACACCACGCTACAGAAACAATGAATTTCTTTTTTTTCAAAGCTTATATGCACTGAACAGACCTTACCGAGCTAATAGCTCACATATACTGACATCTTTGCACCAGATGACGACTTATCTGAAAGTATGACTGTCTATGTACATTCTCTTGATAATTTATCATTATTTATACATAGACGATTCTTAATGATTTATTATGGCATTGACTTACATACATTGACTTATATTATATACATTGACGATTGTTATCTATTTATTTATTTTTTTAATGTTATTGCGAGCAAATTTGTCAGCTCTCTCTCACTTTTTCTTTTGTACCTCTTCAGAATTTAATAACGGTTTGGCGGACTTTCGGATGCACCTATCTCCCTGGAAACGCTTCGAAATCTCCTCTAGGAGATGTAAAGCGGATTGTTACCGGTCCATGAATTCCAATGTCCGTGTACGGTCCCGTTCATCGCATATAAGCTCTAAAGAAAGAAGTTTAGCGCTTTCGAAACGTAGGCCTAGTGGTCTAGCACAATCGCTCAACGCGCGAGAGTATGGTGGTTCGTTTCCCCGCAGGGGCAGTTGAATTCCCTTCCCTGAAATTCATCTTCGCATCAGCTATTTAAAAATTTCATATGAATAATAGAGAATGACATCTCTTCAGATTTTCAGCATTCATCGCCCAGTTCGCGGAACACAAATTGGTGTATTAATCGAGTTACATAAATTGATACTTTTTGAAATGCTTTTCACGCAAGACCGTCTTAACGCTCATACTCACCTGGGCATTGTCGATTCAGTTCACATTTTTGTCGATAAGAGGCACTGAACGAAAGTAAATCACTTGAAATGTGCAAATCTGAGTCCTATAAATGCAGGATGTAATGATGATCTGAGCGTTTGCTTCTTGATTGATATTTTCATTAATTTATATTGTACTTTATACTAACACATACATTGACTTAATTATTTACATCGCTGCAACTGGAAGCAACAACTGGAGAGCCCTTCTCTTTTTTTTTTCGACTGTCGAAAGGAGGAATGTGTGTCCTCCTTTTTTCTTTTCTTTTCACTTCATCCTCCCCTTTTCATCGTCTTTTTCTTTTCACCCGGGACGTTGTTGATATGTACCTTTAGAAGAGGTTTCAGATATCTCACACACTTCACAAGGGTTCCCTAAAGGGGTCCAGCCCTCAAGCCAACTTATGGCCGCTTTAGGGGTCAAGCGTTGGCATTAAAGTTCTGATTCCGGATATCTCCCACAGGGTGTAGGATCTTAACAGCTCATTCCTGAATTTTACTGTTACTATCGCTTACATAAGGTTTTTATTGTGATGATGACATTAGTAGATTGGTGAATACTATTGGTGAAGTTGTTTCACCACAGCCAGGAATCGCCGGCTGAAGCATTACGAACGTTTGGGACACAGAAGAGATCGAGTAAGGTTCGGGGTCCAGAATTAGGTGGATTTTCGTGCAGCGCCCTCTATCTACAAAAATGTGATCCAATTTTTTTTCTGCACCAAAAAAAGGCACCCTTTGTGAAAAAAATTTTTTTTTTTGCAAAACGCTGTCAGGTATGCCAACTCCTTCAATTTTTATGAATTTTTATACGATTTATGAATTTATGGGGACACCTTGTACATATCGACTGATCTCACAGTTTCATGAAGTGATGAGGAAAACGAGACTTTTGTCCGAAATTCAGTATCATGGGCGGAGATACGGGGCTGCCCCCCCCCCCCCAGCGTCAATGGTGAAGTCGACTGATCTAATGCGTGTATATATGTGTGTATATATATATATATATATATATATATATATATATGAATTATCATCGTGCCCCCCTCCCCCTGCCCTAGACTTCCAACTCTATCTCCGCCTATGTTCGGTATATCTGTTAACGAAACCAGGAAAAAAGTTTGAAATTTCGTTTCTTTCAGTGCGCAACTAACTGGCGACATTAACTTCACAAAATCAAAATTTGCATGGGTACTGCCCCCCCCCCCCCTCCTTCCCTTCCCGATCCATCAGATTTATGATTTGACTACTGTCTTGCAACTATCTTTGGGGTGAAAAACGGGCTGTGTTATGACAGAATGAGATGAACGGAACTGACGGGAAACACGATGAAGTTTTCTCTCTCCTTTTTTTTTTTCTTCTTAATTATTAATGTATTTTAATCCCCGTCTCTTGAAAATCGAGGTTAAAAGGCGGCAGAATATTTGACACCTAAAATCTCCAGAAGAAAGAATGAAACGGAGGGCGTTTCCGGGAGCAACAAGAAGATCCCTCGGGAGTCAACATATAAATACGACAACGAGACACCTATCAGTGTATATCATGTCAGACAAAAATGAAAAATAAAAATTCCCCCCTGAGGAATTTTTCAGAAAAAAAACCTCTTCTTTTTAAGCTACACTCATTATTATTTTTTTTTACTTTCTTCAACAAAAAAAAGAAGAAATAAGAACCGGCAGAGATTTGCGGCTCGCAATAAAATACGAAGCTTGGCCCGGTTTCTGACAGTGAAGAGGGGGGAACTAAACAGAAACTAGCATCGAGTCTCTGAGAGAGAAAGAGAGGGAAGGAAGTCAATGAAGTAGAAGTCGTTTTGTGGTTGTGTCGTCGTCATCAAAGTCACTGTCTGGATGATGACGACGTAACAACCGACGACTCGTATTTGATGCACGAGTAGGTGAAATTATTCCCAGTGGCGTCGGAGCCGGGGGTGCTGTGGGTGCTCGAGCACCCACGGAAGTTTGTAGAACAGGTTCGAGCACCCACAGAATTGATTCTAAAATCGAAATTTCCTACATGAATCTCAAGACGGGCACCCACAGGTTAGAAACACTTCCGACGCTCCTGATTATTCCCCAATTTTTTCCCGTTAAAGGAAAAGGGCTATTCCACAACTTGGAAGCGACGAAAATGATCAAACAGTGAACGTTTGTGAGACTTCCTGGACATTCGTTGCACCACCAGAAGCGGATTCATGGTTTTGCCGCCCCTGTGAGATACAAAAATTTTGCCACCCTTCTCCCATTCTAGTCTAATTTTCTTGGACACAAATTTTCCAAATTCGCCGCCCTGAGCAATAGACCGTTTGGCCTCCCGGACCCTTTAAATATGCTTCTGACTCTAAGTGACTCTTTTGATCACACATCCTTGCACACTTTCTCGGTCACTCACATGATTGGCAACATACATTCTTGCACACGTTCTTGGTCATTCACTGTCCTGATCCCTCTCTCTCAGGTCACTCCCATGCTTACTTCTCTAGTTCTCTAGGTCACTCTTTTGGTCATCCACTGACCAACCATTCTATGAACCAATCTCTTGATCTCTAGATCATTCTTTTGGTTGCTTTCATATCACAAAATCTCTAGGTCGCTCATTTGGTCGATCCATGGTCCACCACTCTCTAGGTCGCTCACTGAGATGATACACCGCTCATTTGGTCACTCACTGGCATGATCCATCGCTTTCTAGGTCACTCTTATTATCATTCTCATGCTTTCACACGCTCTAGGTGCCTCACCAATCTGGTCACTCACCTTCTAAATCACTGTTTTGGTCACTCATTTGCTTGAACATTGTCTCAAAGTGCTTGCAATTTAGGTCATTGTTTTCGTCACTCGCTGACCTAGTGTCTTGCTCTCTAGGTCACTCTTTTGTCCATTTATGTGGTTCTTAACTCTTTAAGATGACTCGTTTGGTCACTTACCGACCTAGGCAGAGGCGGATTTACGGTTTTACCGAAGGTTGGCTTCACAATTTTGCCGCCCTCCTCGCATTCTACTAATTTTCTTGATTAATCATTCCTAAATTTACCGCACTGCACCGCTAAGACACTTCCCCCCCCCCCGTAAATACGCCTCTGTGCACAAAGGTTATTTTATGCAAATTAAAGACTATCTAGTTAGACCAGGAACTAAAGTTTAAAGTTAATTCCGAGAAGATTTTTCTCACCTAGTTCAAACTAAGGAATTTCAGACCGAAGATGGTCTAGGTTACTCTTTTGTTCATCCACTGACCAACCATTCCATGAACCAATCTCTTGATCTCTAGATCATTCTTTTGGTTGCTCTCATATCACAAAATCTATAGGTAAAATCTCCATTAACTACTCAGGCAATAATATGGCATTGCACTATAGCCACATATGAGGCGATATAATGACATTCACGTTACAATATTAGCCGCTGGAAAATTACAACGTGATCCGAATCAAACATTCACAAATCAGCATCTCCTGTGTGCATTACAAGGCACCTGCTTATCGTCAGATCAGGGTTGTCTGAACGCGTGGGCGTACCCTGGCATTGCCCCGAGGGAGCCTCCACGATAATCTCTTCAATCATTTTAAACGGTTCTACCCAAAAATTTATTATTTATTAATTTGAACTCTCTCTCTCTCTCTCTTAAAATTTGAATTATTTTTAAACTGATTGGATTAATTTTATAATTAAATTAATTAAATTAGTTTATTAGGAATTTCAATTTCCTTTTTAAAGGGCATTTTGTCACACAATAAATAACACAAATCAATCAAAACAATTTTTCTATCACAAATCAGTTTTAGGGCTCAGGTGTGATGAGGACAAGGAAATGATTTCTGGTGCTATGATTTCTAAGACAAGTATGTAAATTGGAATAACGATACAGAGTCGGCCCCGCTCAACGTTTTTTTTTTTTTTTCACGATTCCAGCACAAAATATCCAATTAAGCGGGATATCCGATTATGTGGGGGACAATTCAATTGCCATTTTACAACGTTAGCAAAAAACTTTTTTCGAAAGCTGAAGGATCAGTAATAACAAAGATCAAACATCAAAATAAAGTGAAAATTAATATTTAATTTCAGTGATCACAATACCCAAGATTTTGTCTTCAGAAAACTTAGCCCCCTCTACTGACTCAACAGAGAACAAAAATGAAATAATTAAATGTACGTATCGGAGACAACTTGAATACTTAGAGACCAACTATTCCATGTATTTTTTTTATAGGTCTTAACTTGGCAACATATTTCCCATTAATTCCAAATATGCTTTCATTCAATAAAAGCATTATGTGTGTGGTTGATGGTGTATTAACAGTTGAACATGTGAAACGTAATATTCGATTAAGTGGGGAAAAAGTCGTTGAAATTATCATATTAAACGGGGAACTTCAACCTGTGTCTGTGTGAGAAATTTTGGTGCTGAAGGGTTTTATCCGTTCAAGAGAGCGGGGTATTTGTTAATCCATCATCCGATTAAGCGGGACCGACCGTACTTCCAATCGGTTAGGGGCTTCACCAGAATTCGGTCATTTGCAGGTTTCACTGCAAAATTTGGAGCGCATAACTCTGGTGACACAAATACGTTAAGGCAACATACATGCTATTCCGGCCTGTACCAATTAGTTAAGAAAGAATTAGAATAGAATAGAAATTCCCCAGAGGAATATTTAAGAGGGTGCATGCACGTTTAAGTAGTAGTAGTAGCGGCCAAGTAGAGGGGACCTCAAAACATCCCTTTGCTTAAGAGCCACAGCATAACGGAAAACAGCCACGAAAGAAGAACATTATCTAAACTGTAAACAAAACTTTCGAGCACTGGAGCTCATGTCATGGTCTAAGATGCTCTTGTTGGTTCATACCGAAATACTCGAGTCCACGTGCCACAACGTTTTAACCAAGTAACTGAGTGTATACAAGACAAATGCAAAATTTGTCCCACGTGAACGTAGTCCAGAGCAGTTGGAGATTCGTACGGATCACTGCCGAGTAAATTTGTAAAAGACTGTAAGCAGCACAGAAGCGTCTGAAACATGTAGAGACCATTGGCGAGACATGGTTCTCATAACCCAGGAGTTCTTAATCTTAACCCTTTAAGTAGCACAGCAGAAATCACTAAACCCCTTTCAAAATTTTGATGTTCTTAAGTCAGCCAACTCGTTGGGCAATTTGCCTGTTGTGGCGTTGTATTTGTATTTGTATTATCATTTCAAAATGTCATATCCCTTTTAATGAAGTAGTTTTAGAAGGGCAAAATAAGGGGGTATAGGGAAAATTATTCCAATGAAAAATTAACTTTAGAAAACATCTGGGGATTGTCATTGCTAAAATAAGAGCTTTTAAGGAGGAAAGATATCTCGTTAATGCCGCTTAAAATGGTTACCCAGGGATCCGCGTATTCCATGGCAGTCGTTTGAGAAGTATCTGGGGAGGGAGGGGGGGGGCTTGTACTGCAGAACAATTAATTCATTGTTTTTATATTGCTATATGCTGAATGTTATTTCGTAGGATGGGAGCGTCCGTTGCCTCCATTTTATTGGGTCCACCCGTATATAACCGTTGACTGGTGAACGGGTTTGATCACGCATAACGTGATAATTATTAACTGAAAAACCTCAACATACCTCGTGGATGAAACAGTTCGAGTCCGCTTCGAGTCATAAGCTCGACATCATGTCCGGATAACGTGATCAACCATGTCACGTTAAAAGCACATGTGAATACAGAATGTAGAAAAGGGTAAGGTAAATGCTCGTCGTAAGGTAAACCCACGTCTCGCGGAAAATTTACCTCGTCTTTGTGTATTTAGTGCGTGGTCCGATTCCTTTCATTGGACAGAGAACGATATACAGGGAAAAAAACACCTGCTGGTCTTTTTAAAAAGAAAAAAACTCCGGAACACCTGTGTGTGATTGTGCGTAGGCCCTATATGTGTACGGTATGTTTGTTCCCTTCAAAATACACGAAGGAAAAATATTTCACGAACGGCCAGAGGAAAAATGCAGGGGATATATGGTAGAGTAGTAGCTGGAACGGGAGTCCTTTTTCTCCTCTTTAAAAGGTCAAGGTTCAGTCCGGGGGTAGATTGACCAGCAGATGGTTCTGACGGGAGAGAGAGCACTTTTGTAGTCTTGAGAGAGAGAGTGAGTGAGCACAGGAGAAGGTGGAGGCTGTGATACTCGATAGCTATTTTTGTTGGCTCGTGTTTTAACGTTCGACATCGAAAAGTCTATGTTATTAACGAGGTTGGGGTTGTTTTGAAATTCTCGTAAGAAATGCCGGAGACTCGTCCTTTCTTACTCATGTCTCCTTTCCTTAATGTAACGATAACCTTGGCCACTGCCATATTCATTCTCACTTTCTGTCGGGGGATAAAAAAAAGAAAAAAAACGACGAGTAAAAAAAGTCTCGAGATGATGTTGTTTTACCCCGAACGGATAGATGGCCTCTTCCTCGTTATACATTGGCTTGTGACGCTATCTCGTTCTTTTTATTATTTGCTATCAAGTAGTTCTCTCTTTCCCCTTCACTCGCCGGGAGCAATAAGACACACTGTTCAGGGTGGACCTTAAAGGTCCTACTAATTTTATAGACCGTAAATTTCTCTTCCCTTCTCTCTCTCTCTCTTTTCCCTCCGCAGTTTTTTAGAGTAAATCGAGAGAGAAAGCCCTCTTAAGGTTCAATTCACACTTAGAATCGAGCTGTTGAGAAATTTCTCTTGTGCCTGTATGGTTATATATCTTTCTTGCCTTCCAGAATTTCGTGTGGCAATTTAGGTCCACAGAAGACGCAAAGAAGAGAAAATTTTCTTTATACCTTTAATAAATCAAGACATTAAGGTCGACTGCATAGTGTGTTTTTTTCCCCCTTCGGATAAATTTTCTGTGGTTTTTTTCCTTTCATTTTTGGGGAGAAGATTTCGATTCGATGCGGATCAGGTCTCTATGGTACTTTTTTTCGAGAAAAGAAACATGTGCTAAGAATTCAAAACATTCTTCTGTTCGTATCTGTTGGGTTACCTATTGGCCTCTTCTTCGTCGCGTGGCAGCAGAATTTTTATATCTTTTACATGAATCTTTCTTTCTTTTTTTTTTTTTCCTTCAACTTAAAAGGAGGATTCACTGCTTCTGTGATGGCCGACATTGCCCCCCCCCCCCTCTTTACCTTGGAACAATAACTAATCAGATGCCCTTTGATGACCATTTACGCCTCTGAAGTTCATGATGGAGCTATGCTTGGGGCCAGCCTCCCACAAACTTGATTGATGCGAACCGAAAACTGAAATAGATGGTATTTGCTAATTATTGAGAAGTTCGCGATCAATCAGCGCAGCCCTAAGTTCACACCAAATAAACTAGGTTCACGAATAGGAGACAAGAAGAAGAAAAATGTTTTTTCTTCACCGTAAATTACATCGCAACTGTGCAGGCCTATATGTGTGTTTCAAATACATCAATTGCCAAGAGGAATCTGCGCAATACGTTTCGGAACATTATAACGTTAGAGAAATATCAAAAAACGCCTCTTATTTTAATGAAGCTCACTGTGTGTGGCTTACCTTGGAATGTTTTAGCATGGGATGGTCATTTTTTGTCTCAAAACCGGCATGTTAACAAATAAGGCAATTACACGCCGACCAAAAGTTGACCGATTCTTACTAACTCGACTAATTTACTGTTCGACTAACAAATGGGCCAATAAAAAAATTTATATATTGTTAACCTGGGGTTCTCAAACTTTTGCCATCCATGGCTCCCTTGCCCTACGCAACGTTTATCTGCGGCTGCCTAGAATAGCTTAGATAATTTGCGTTCTTGACAAAACCAATTTCAAAGCATAAACAAAGACACGCACACATAATTACCCTCCAGCTAATCGCGAAGCCTCTGACAAAGTTTTTCGACGTACCAAAGAACTGCGACGCACACACTTTGAGAAAACCCCCGGGTCAACTGATTAAATCGGCAAGACAAATTGTACGTTAAAAACGGGGCATATTGACCAGGACATACAAGTCCATTCTGGTCGGCTACATCAACTGGTCAATTACAACAGAACTGACAGTTGCCAGATTCTGAACGGCAACATTAATTTTATGTACGTGGATGAGACAATTATCACAGGTTCTTTTAGCCGTTTCTGACCGACTGGAACCATACACAATTCTTTTCTATCACCAGACAGGTAAATTACTACTTTTTCTACCCCCCTAAAGTAGTGGGCTCTGCCGGAATTGCATTTGTGAAACGTGTCAGTTGTATATGTTTGTGTTAGGTCGGATTTCACTATAATATTACACTTTTATTATACACTATACACATTTTTATTATACACTATACACACTTTTATTATACACTAAACACACTTTTATTATACACTAAACACACTTTTATTATACACTAAACACACTTTTATTATACACTAAACACACTTTTATTATACACTAAACACACTTTTATTATACACTAAACACACTTTTATTATACACTAAACACACTTTTATTATACACTAAACACACTTTTATTATACACTATAATTGCACTTTTATAAATGTTATTTTATTAAACATTTATAGTATAATACCAGCTTTATGCATGTCTACATCCCAGAAGGGACGAAGCCCGGGTCGTGTCTGGTTTGTCGGAGCTTTATGCATGTAGGCTTACAGGGTACATCTTCAAGGGCCCCCAAGGTGCCCATGGTATTTGATTGAGGACCATTGTGCAGACCAGTGATTCCAAAACTTTTTCCACCCACGACTTCCTTGGCCTTATCTTCGTTTATCCACGGCTTCTAGAATAGTCTTTAATTTTTTCTTTAATTGCCCATGGCGATAGACCTGAGTTGTGTTCGGTTTGAAAAAAAAGTCTTTAAAAGAATAACTCTTCAAAATACAAAACGGGACACATCAATACATCAACTCTTCTCGACACCCCCATGGGCGGAGCTGACTGAATGTATATATAAGCCGACTCTAATGTATATATATAGTTGGCATGTTGCATCTATATATGAATTGACACCATCTTGCCCTCCCCGAGACTTTAAAGTTTATCTCTGCGTATGGACACCCCTGAAAGAGATTGGCGATGCCCCTAGGACGGAGCCGTGGCGCACACTTTAAAAACCACTGGGTTAGACTGATCAGGGCCGGAACTAGAAGATGGGGAGGGGGGGGGGGGCAAAGTGTTAACTGCGGTGCGGCAAAATTTAAGGATAAAAATTAAACTCCAAAACATTTTGTTGTAGGGCTATCATGGCAGGACTTAAGACAGGTTTGAAGGGTGCGGGAATATTAGCCGCTAAATTTTAGGGGTCGCAAAAACCGTATAAAAATACTTTGATTGCATTTTGACATTAACTTTCTTAACGTTTGACGTAACTTTATCAAAGCATATAGCTTAAAATTTCGTCCCAGGCCTCTAAAACCCAGACATCGAACCCTCTAACCTAGAGTTTTCACATCCACACCCCCCCCCCCCAAGCCACGAGAAGGATGTAGGCGGATCTAGTGCCCCGGGCGTTGAACCAGTGGAGGCGCTAAATTCATCTTTTAAAATTATTCAAAATTACATGAGGCAAAGTGCAGGTTTGCTCGGCTCAATGAGTATCTAGTTACACCCTGGACAGATAATCGGATCTCTAGTCAGCACCTCCTAGAGATAGAAGGCCTCCGCACGGGTTGCCATAAACGTCATTCAGACTAGCAAGTTTGCCACATTTCGAAACACAGCATCCTATTTCGTTTCTTCCTATTTTGGTGTATAATCTTCCTGATCGACTCACAAATATCCCATAGTGATTGAATGTGGGGCATAGAAATCGCTAATTCTGCGCCTTATCATTTCTTTTCCGCACAAAGATATTACTGGCACGAGCAGGGAAATTTTTTTCCCTGAATAATCTCAGGGAAAATGGACTACTTACTGACGTCGCAAACCGCGTGAGGAGACCTTCTATCTCTAGGAGGTGCTGCTCTAGCCCACACTTTGAAGTGTCTGGGGGCACACTTGCAATTTTTTCACTAGGCAGTGAACACTATCGTCCAAATGTATAGTCGAATGGGTGTTTTTTGTTCATGAACATGAAATAGTAGTTTGATATTCATCCTCGGGTCCGAAGGTAAACCTGGCTTACATCGGGGTGTTCATAGATACTGGGAAGTGAGAAACCCCGTTTTTTGGGGAGTGGGAACGCAAAGCTGTTTTTTTGCACCGGGACGCAAAATACTTAAGCCCGTTCCTGAGGACTATGGAGTTTTCGTTTTTTTTTTAACAAACCGCACAATAGACAAAACAGACAATAAATTATAAACGAACGGTTTTCGACCGAAAGGGATATAAATAACCTTGCATGGGTCGTATTAATGAATTATGTAAAAAATTTCTTGGCAAAACATGCAAAGGTATATTCTTCAATAGCTGCAGGCAAGTCACACCAAATATATTGCTTTCATATAGAGTCTGATGTGTTACATGCGATACATTAAAGATATATTTTCCTACACCAAACATATATACATATTTTTCTCCTAAAATTTACAAATCAATGAAACCATCAAAATTAACCATCAAATGAAACAAACCGCTCAATATCTGTTGTTTCCAGTATACGATCTTTTACAGCCTGGAAGACCCCGCTCCTGATAAAAATCCTAGTTACGGCTCAGAGATTGATACTCCACATTTATACCAGGATTCCGAACCACGCTTATCAAACTCGACAACAAACACTCGGCTCTTGGGCCATCACACGGGCGCAAAGTTTACCTAATACCACCAAAGGCGAAGATAGACTTGAAAGTCTGGGAGGCACGGTTATTATTTCTAGGGAGGCACGATGATGGTGATGATGTCAATTCATATATATGTGTTACCGTTGAAGTGCAGAAATCAGTTATTCTACAGATTATCTAGGTATCAAATCAGTTAATCTGCATTTTAGCTAGGTAATGTGCACATTAACGGCTCTTTCGATCTTTAGCGATAACATATACATTTGATCAGACGACTCCACCTTCGACGCTGGGTCCTTTCCCCCCCCCCCAACCCCGTATCTCCGCCAATGAATACCACCCGAGCTATCGTTGAAGCACGTAGGAAAAAAAACAATTTTCGAGTAGAAACTTCCATTTTTAATTAATTTTTTACTTAAAATAAACATAGATATTCATTCCTCTCTGATTACATCATTCTGTATGACATTACATTATCACATGGTGATCACATTATTATATATTAAGATTTAAAATTTTACAGTTGAAAATTGGGGGGGGGGGAAATTTCAAATTTCTCATTGTATTCGACTATCCTTGAAGCGGTAGCCCTTGATCGAAAAATAGCCATTCAATGACCATGAAATGAACCAATAATGAAACCAGAAAAAAAAAATACTTCAGCTCATCGACCGGACTGAGGTGTATCCGGGGAACGGGGAGGGGGGGGGGTAATAATAACAACAGCCGTGGACGAACAAAAGACCGTTTAAAGACCAGAACGTGGTTCCTATGTGTGTGGCTTTAAATTTTTGCACGAAGTTCCCGGACGTTGTTTACAATGAAGCGCAGCAAAAGCATTAATCATTATTATATCACACTACATAACTTCTTATAGTTGTTGTGTTGTTTTCTTATGTTTCTTTCTTTTTCTTTTTTTTACAACTAAATTGTTCTTGCCGTGCAATAGCGACATGAATCACAAGGAGAGATAAAAAAAAAACTATAATTAGTCGACTAAGAGAATAACCCCTTCGATTACTTTACTATGTACACTAAGACATGCTCTTCCCAAAGAAGAAGCTGACCATCAGCTAGATACGAAATCCATTAAGTTATAGGAAAAAAAGGGGGAAAAGAAGTCTTCTATCGCAAAAAAACCATCCTCCATATTGGAGGTGAAAAACGGGTAAGAAAAGCAGAGAAGAAAACCTCTTCCTTTCTTCTTTTATATTCTCTCACTACTTTCGATCTCTTTTACACTAACAAACGGTCCATGATGACTGTCAGAGAGAGTAACATTTATTAAACAAGGAAAGATTCCACTGTTGAATCGGTGGTGAGAATCAGCCATTTCTCTCTCTCAAGGGATAACAAGGAGATAAAAATCTGGTTGAACTTAAAAAAAAAGCATCCGTTAGTTGGAATTGATTGATTGGGTTATGAATATTCCCCATCAATAACTTGCCGAAGAGCCTTTTTTTTCCACCTCACCATCATCATGGATGTTATTATTATTATTATTCACTGATCAAACATGATCATGAGCGATCATTTTGTTGTTCCAATTACATGTAGATTCTCTTTCTTTTCTTTTTTTTCAACATCATAATCATGACAAAGGGCTATCCTCGATCAGAAAAATGGATGTTCTGAACCTTAATGAATAATACCAAGAAAAAAATTTATTTTTGTCCATTTCTCGGCTTCTGAATTACATTGGAAGCAGAATAATAATAAAGAATGGATGATTGTGCGGTGAAACGGCATTCTCTCTTACACCACATCCGTGTTGCGAAGTGGTCAAGACCATGAGATGTGGTGTCAAGATAAAGTGTTTGAAATAACCGGAAACACCAACAACTATCGATACACAAACAGAGAGGCCTTGGTCAAATCTCACCAATTCGGTTCGACTAATCCGTCTTGAAATTCTTTCTCCTCTATTCATGGTAACGCTATGTATCCACGGAGAGATTAAGAAAATAATAATAATTCCAGTGTTTGTTCGTGAATATAAGATGTAGAAAGAAAAAATATATGTAATTATAGATGAAAAGAGAGTTTTTCAGTAGTTACAAAACCTTATGTGTTGCCAAAAAAAAAAACTTTCTTGAACCACCAGAAGCCAGTCGTCGTCGTGATCGTGGAACCGAAAAAAAGTAACTATAAAAGAAAAAAAATAAGAACCTTATAGCAAGAGATGATTACCTAAAAATATAATATTCGACTCTCTCTCCCTCTTCCCCCCCCCCTCTCTTTTTTCCATCCTCCCTGTGATCCTGAGGATCTGAGTTTTTTTTTTCTCTTGCATGTTGGCAACAGCAGCATCACATCAGGACTCTTCTCATGTCTGTGATAGAAAGAAATGGAAAAAAAATATATAACCACGTGGTGCGTTGAGATGCTCTGCAAGTCACCTTGTCTAGGATCAAGTCCAAGAAGACCTTTTGAAGTGACGCCATCTGTTGTTGCTTTCATTTCCCATTGATGATGACGTGAGTGACGAAGAGGATGGGACTCTCTTTTTTTCACTCACATGTACATAATTTTAACTTTTTATCCATTCACTCCAGCGTAAATGTCTTCTTTCTCTACTGTGAGAGGTTTCTCTCTCCCTCTCTCTGTCTCTCTAGTCCTCGTACAAACGAAGAAAATGCTATTAAAAGCACTCGATATATATATGTAAAGAGAGGAGGATTGGATCTTTTGAAATTTCCATGTTACGAAGAAATAAACCCGATTGAATTTCGTGACAATGTAAAAGAAAGGGGAATGAAAACCCGTTCTCCACACAAAAATCTCATTTTTCTTTAAAGGGATTTGACTTTCCATCATGAACGATAACGCCAACGAGTAAAGAGCCATTCAAGAATTCAGCTAGAGCTCAGTCACGAGAAATTCAGCGCTTTCTAACATCTTCCATACCAAATGTTCTTCAATATAGAATATAAGCTCAGTATATTAGAAATATAATTATTCATTGTTATTAAATTATTTGAGAATAAAATTTATGTCAATATACGTCATTCAGCGTTTTGGAAAATAGTTGTGATTCATGAGATGGTTTTTTTTCAAATTATTATCATATTATCAAGCGCACTTGTTTCGAATAAGTTTGTACGGAATTATTGCTATTCGAAACATCACGGCTTAACAAAGATCGCTAGAGTTCTTTTCCTCATATTGTTTATCACACAAGTAACTGTTGTTAAAACCATTGCCTAGCAAGTTACTGTAGTTAAACATTGACGGACTCGCATCGCGAGGATCCGGGTTCAAACCCCACCGTCACCGCAGTGGTGGTCGGTTTAAGTTGGCTTACTGCGGTTCCCAACTTCAAGGCGCGAGCCGATCCCTCCGTTAAAAAGACTCGCCGCAGAGAGCAACAGGCCTACAACGTTACAATTATTCATTCTTCACACTTCACTCTCTATGAGTTGAGGAAAAACTCATAGTTTGAAAATTAATTGCAGATGGCAGTACTACACATAACAAGCGTTATACAGAAACAAACTTCACGAAAGGTTCACTATACATACACACACATTCCAACATGTACCAATTCGTTAAAAGTTCCGCAAAGGAATATGGATGAGGTGCATGTCTGGTTTAGTAGTAGTAGTTAAACATTGTTAGAGCAAGTTAAAATTGTTAAAACTATTGTTTAGGAAGTTACCATTCTTTAGCAAAAATCAATGTTTGCAAGTCACTACTATAAAGATCACTGTTTAGCAAGTTACTGTTATAAAAATCACTGTTTATCAAGTTACTGTTATAAAAATCACTGTTTATCAAGTTACTGTTATAAAAATCACTGTTTATCAAGTTACTGTTGCAAAGATAATTATTTGGCAAGTTTCTCTTGTTAAAAATTGCTATTGTTATCAGGGCTGCAACAAAAAACGAAGATTCACTTTGTTGCCCGAGTCCAGTGTACATTTCAGCGCCCTCCTCGTAATGTTTAACTGAAAAAATAAACCCAGCGCCCTTCCTGGTTCAGCGGTTGGGGAACCCCCCCATCCCCCCGCTTTCCCTTAATTGCGGCCCTGATTGTTATATAAATCATTGTTTGAATTGTAATTATCTTTCACAATTGATAAAAATTATTGTTTGAATTACTCTGTTTTATAACTCATTGTTTGAATTACTCTGTTTTATAACTCATTGTTTGAATTACTCAGTTTTATAACTCATTGTCTGAATTACTCTGTTTTATAACTCATTGTTTGAAATACATCATTGTTTGAAGTGCTGTTGTTATAAATCATTGTTTGAATTGCTGTTGTTACAAATCATTGTTTGAAGTGCTGTTGTTATAAATCATTGTTTGAATTGCTGTTGTTACAAATCATTGTTTGAAGTGCTGTTGTTATAAATCATTGTTTGAATTTCTGTTGTTACAAATCATTGTTTGAAGTGCTGTTGTTATAAATCATTGTTTGAATTTCTGTTGTTACAAATCATTGTTTGAAGTGCTGTTGTTATAAATCATTTAATTACTCTGTTGTTATAAATCATTGTTTGAATTACTGTTTTAAACCATTGTTTGGAAAGCCATTGTTGTGAAGTTAATTGTCAGATATTAGAATCAAAATTCGGTAAACCACAGTTAATCAGATCTTCATTTGGAAAGCGGTGGCAGGATCATTGTTTCCGATGACAGTCCAGGCTACCTCAGCTATTAAAATACAGTCGACGCTCGTTATAACGACCCCACATTATAGCGATCATTCCATTACAACGACCACTAAAATAAGACTCAAGCATTTTTCATACAATGACTATCATATACGTTTTCCTTTCGATATGACGGCACTCCCAATATAGCGTCCATTTTCAACGGGATAAAGGGGTCGTTATATCGAACGTTGAATCAGTTTTTATGCTGCCCGCACGGGAGCTAGACTATCTCGGGTGTCAGATATCTCGTTTACACGGGATTGAATGGCGCACGGAGTGTGACATGCGATGGATTGTATGTTTATAACGAAACGATGAACTTCTTAGATAGTTACACAAAGTACAATTGCCTATTAAAATAATACAAAACCTATAAAAATCATTGCTTAGGAAACAATAGTTATGAAAATTGGTTTTTTTTCCAAATCAAATCAAATTCATTATCATTACGCAAGTACAAAAAACGGAAGAAAAATATATAAAAAAAAAATTACCAACTGGTGAAGTAAAAAAAATTACCCATTCTGGTAAATACTAGTAAAAATTAGTATAGGAAACAAAATTTTGAAATGATAGTACGGATTATGAAAAATTAAATTTTCTCAGCCACCTCGTTGGGCATTTTGCCTTGTATTTGTATATGTAAAATTCATGGCAACAGAGGAGTGTAACTGAAAAACAGTTTAAATGTTGCATGAAATTTTTTTTTTTTCTGGATTAGAATCAAATCAAAATAACTAGATGCAGCACATAAATAAATTTAAATGTTATTTATTCAGAAGTTCAGTTTCATTCAGAGCAACAGAAAAACATCAAAACAAATTTTCTATACCATCAAGTGAGAACATGTATTGCTTGACACATTTTTTAAAGGATGATAAATTAATATTGTGAGTGATTTCTGGTGATAATGTATTGTAGAATTTTGGGATAAGATAAGTAAAATGTTTCTTTAAAAGTGTTTTATGGGGTAACGAAAGTGAATACAAATTACTTAGTCTACTTGAAGATCGAGATGTATTTAAAGGTGGTGAGAACTGGCATTTGAAAAGTAGGAAAATTGATTTATAGAAATATAACTGAAGTAATGTAAGTATTCCACGATGTTGATGAAGTTGTATTGATGGCGTAGTAAAATCATTTGTGATAATTCTAATTATTCTCTTATGGAGACTGATTATAGGGGGAAAAGGTTGAAAGATAGTCAGAACACACCTAACAGTTAGACCATATATTAGGAGTGAGTGAAACAAGGAGTAATAAAGAGTTAGTAAAAAAGACTGATTTAAGTAAGGTTTGAGATGATAAAATTTATAAATTGCTAGCCGTAGTCTTTTTTGCAAATACTTAACAGACTCTTCCATTTAAGATTGCGATCGATGCATATGCCGAGGTATTTATTTGTAGTGACTTGTTCAGGCCGTGAACAATTGCAATCAGTACTAATAGTAAAATTCTGATTATGAAAAATATTAAATTATTGAAAGAGCAAAAGAGTATAATAATAAATAAGAGAAGTGGTGTACGATGCTTGTATTATATTGAGCTTCACGAAAAGCAACTTAATTGTGGACATTATTCAGATATATATAGATAAGCGAAAATGCATTTGAACACATATCTAACAAATATAATAATGCTGTTGCAAGAGAAAGAAAAAACATTCTATAGCTTATTCCTTTAGGCCTGCTGGAAGGACTTTTCAGTCCCTTGAGGCTACAAAGTGTTTGTTTGTAATATGTGTGCATCCATTTTATTTTTTGTGTGTTATATGCTTGTATTTGTGTAACAAGTGTCTAGATTTGTGTACTGCATAGTTGTATTCGTGTAACACATGTCTGAATTTGTGTTTGTAAAGTGTAAATTTATAAACTTAGTTTTTGATGTGTGTTTATCTGCAGGTCGTTAGAAACAACCCACTTTCGAATTCTAATTAAATCAGTATTGATTAAGTTAGTTAGAGATTAGAAATCGTCAGCTGAGTAAAGTAATACTGTGTCATCGGCGAAAGTTATTATATTGCCATATATGTATAGAAGTTAAGAAATGTTAGTTGTTTAAGAAGTTATTGCTATCAAAAAACTATTGTTTTCTAATCAAAATCATTGGTAGAGAAAGGAATTGTTCTTGAAACGTTTTGAAAAAGCAATGATTCTTTAAATAGTGTTAGGAGAGATATTTTCAAGATCGTTGTTGAAAGAGGTTTGTCGTTGTCAAAGGGTAAAAAAATATATCGTGTTTCCACACAGAAGCACCCAACATATAACCTTTGTATTTGACCTTGCTCGAAGGAAAAGATTATAATAGCTTATGTTGACTTATATGTACAATATCCATACATTTTTACGCGGCGAAGGCTTCGAAAATATGCTTGAAGCATGTGCACCTTCTGATGTGGAGATTCGTTCTAAAAATACTCGTAACACGTTTCTTCTTGGATCGATACAAATTTTGTGACATCGGTTTTAAAGTTTTTTTTTTTTTCGACGGGATTTCGTTCCAAACGGGATCTTACGTCAAACGCCTCGGTCAACAAAACAGCTAACGACGTGCTTACTTCGTGATTTTCTAGGGAAAAAAACGAAAAATCGTCCATCATCATCAGCACTAACACAACCAGTACATACCAGATCCGAGTACAAAGATATAGACAGACCAGAGAGAGAGATCGCCTCGATCATATATTCACTCACGCCTCAGAAAACTCTGTAATGAAAAGCCGCCGACGCCGCAGCTGAAATTAATTTAAGGGTTTCCCGAAATTAATTTCTCTCCGAAATTCCGGTGACATTATTAGTAAATAAAGGAGAGAGAGTAGGAAGAAGAGAAAAAACCGAAAACCGGATTTCGATACCGGAAAACCATTTTCGGCGTCCTTTTAAGAGGTTATCAAAAACACTGCCGAAAACAATTTCCACAAGAGAAAAGCGGGCAATCGTGCTAAAATCTCAATTAATTAATTTTGGATTATGATTTCCACTTCGTTTTATGCACCTTAAGTGAGAAATATTAATAACATGCATATTTAGAGCGATTGAGCATCGTCAATCGATTTTCGATGAGAACCGCGTTGAATGTTGTTCATTCAATTTTCTTAACTCGATAAGACACAATTACTGAAACGTTGCGTGAAGAAAAATTTTAAGCCACGTCTATGTATTCCCCCTCCCGCTTTGATAGTGTGGTAATAAATACAGCCGGCTCCGTTTAACGGAATATGAATGATTCCAACGCACAATATCCGATTAAGCGGGATATCCCACTATGCGGGGGAATAATTCAATTGCCATTTTTCAACGTTAGTATGGTTTGTGTGTATTCAAAACTGATGAAGGATCAATATTAATTTAAGCTTCTCTAATAAATAAGACATCAAAATGAAATGAAAATTGCGAGCATTAACAAAAATTGTAAGGAAATTAAATAAGGTTAGCGAAAGAACGAAGATTTATCAGAAAACACAAGGGAAAATATGATTTCGATGGTGTCTACCCAGCTGTATTACAATGGTGTCATGCTGAAAAAGACAAAAATGCATTAATCAATGGGGCATGATAAGGGGAAAAAGTAGGGAAATCGCCAAACACTTTGAAAATTGTGAAATTTTTTCTGCTTCAAAAGGATGGCTCATGGTAGCGAAGGAACAATTTGAGGGTTTTAAGACTGCAAAATATATGAGACATTTATGAACTTATTAACGGTGTGAAACGTCAATTGAATTGTTCCCCGCCTAATCGAATTCCCCCCCCCCCATATCTGATATTATGTGCTGGAACCGTTGATATCCGTTTAAGCTAGGCCGATTGTATTTGAATATTTCCCTGACTTTAGCCAAGTATTTCGCATTATCTATGACTTTTTTGAAAAGTATTTCGCATTATTCATGACTTTGTTGAAAGTTATTTCGCATTTTCCCTGACCATTTTTCGTTCCCCCAACTTTCCATGTCGTTGGGAACGCTACACTAAAGAGTGTCCTTTCAGCCAAAACATATCGTGATTAGACTCGATACTGCTAATAGAAGAGATCTCTTTCTCATACATACAAGGATTTTTCAGTATTCCAAGCACTCATCACTCGCAGAAATCGACTTAAGTTTAACAAAAGAAAAAAAGAACTCAAAAAATGTGGTTTCCTCTTTTCATTCCTTCTCTTCCATTATTACAAAAAAGAAAAAGAATGAGAATCGAGGTGAATGCCATCACGAAATAATGCTGAATATGTCACGCGATGTCCTGACTATAAAACATCGCTCTAATAAGTCACTCGCGATGCTCTTATCGTTCCTCTTTAAATATTAAAAAGTAACTCTTGTTATCACAACGATGCGCAATTCGAATAAATTCAACGCGTTAAGCGTAGAATATTTAGTACGTATTATATGAAGGAGGGCGAATTATCAACAACAACAAATATAAGGAGCAATGACCACATTAAACTAAAAGTCTCAACAGAGATGGGACTCGTTTGCTTTTTTGGTGAGTCTCGTTATCGGACACAGAAATGTCTTTGCTGATGTGCTAAAAGTTATTCGCATTCATGGGATAAATAATAACACTCAACACAGAGCTAGCTTTATTTTGAATAGGGATTCCATCCACCATTCAATGTTCTGAAATTCTGAAGGTAAAAAACTAATCAAAATCACTCGGGGGGAAAAAGATGTTGGTGGATCCGGACATCACTGTCACAAGAAGGAATTATGTACGTGGCACCCCCCCCCCTCCCCGCAAATACTGTATACAAGTAAATCACTTATATTGTTGTGTGAGCCGACTCGGATTGTTAAAATCTTTTTATTGTTATGAATCAGATTACTAAGAGTTCTGATGGTTGTGACGAAGATTACTAGAAGCTCTGATTGTTGTGACTCGGTTCACCAGAGGCTCGAACTGTTATGACAAAGATTACTAGGAGCTCTGATTGTTGTGACTCGGTTCACCAGAGGCTCGAACTGTTATGACAAAGATTACTAGGAGCTCTGATAGTTATGATTCCGGATTACTATGAATTTGGATTGGTACCACAACGATGGCAATTCGAATAAATTCAACATGTTAACAGAAGAATATTTAATACGTATTATATGAAGGGGAGTAAATTAACAACAAAAAAGAAGCAATGAAAAGAAGCAAGCCACATTAAACTAAAAATCTCAACAGCGATAGGACACGTTTTGTTTTTGGGTGAGTCTCGTTATCGGACACAGAAATGTCCTGCTGGTAGGCTGAAAGTTATTCACATGAAAGGGGTAAATAACAACACTCGACACAAAAGTCTGTTTCGACTTAGGATTCCATTGAACAATGAAATTCTGAAGGTAGAAAACCAATGAAAAACACTAGAAGGGAAAAAAACGAGGTTGATGAATTCGGACACCACTGCCACAAGAACAAATCGCGTAGCGCCTCCTTCTTGCAAATACTGTAAATCACTTGTATTGTTGTGAGAGTCGATTCAGATTGTTAAGAGCTTTGATTGTTATAACAAGGATTACTAGGAGTTCTGATTGTTATGACTTGAATTACTGAGAGCTCTTATTGTTTGACACGGATCACTAGGAACTCTGATTGTTATCTAAGTATAGTATTAATTAGGATTGATATCACACAACGATGCACAATTCAAATAAATTCAACGAGTTTACCGAAGAATATTTGGTGCCTATTATATATAGAGGGAGTGAATGAACAACAACAAAAAAGAAGCAATGACCACATTAAGCTAAAAGTCTCAACAGCGATGAGGCACGTTGGCTTTCTGGGTGATTCCTGTCATTGGACACAGAAATGACCTACTGATGTGCTAAAAGTTATTCGCATGCACGGGATAAATAACAACACTCAACACAGAGCTGTTTTGAATTGGGATTCCATCCAACACCGAAATTCTGGAGGTAGAGACCCAATCAAAATCACTAAAAGAAGAAGAAAAACGAGGTTGATGGATCCGGACACCACTGCCACAAGAAAAAATCATGTACGTGGCGTCCCCTTCTTGCAAATACTATATACAAGTGAATCACTTATATTGTAGTGTGAGGGTGCAATATTTCTAGACAGAGAAAAGAAAAAGAAGAGAAGAGAGAGAGAACAGTTGGAGCATTTATGTGATCAACCATCAGCCCAATGGAAGAAAAAAAAAATGTTAAAATGTCCCTTCGTGAAAGAACATTCATATTATGACTAAAGGCTTTTCTCTTTTTTGATTCTGGTTCTCAACTTTGTTTTAAACTCGCAAAGAAACCACTAAAAGAAAAGAACCGCGCCTTCTTCGTTTTTTCAAAGAAGCACTTTGATCACAAGTCGCAAGGAAGAAACGAGTAAAAATAAAAAAGAACTCTCCCCGCACAACAACATACAGCTGAGGTCTTTATTTTTCAGACCGCCATGTTAAGGCATATAATATGCTTGTTTAAACATGCTACAGTTTATGCCTCGAGTATTATTACTCACATACTTAATACAGTACAATCTTTTTTGTAACCTCTGACTCGGTTTAAAAAAAAACTGCCTGTTGGCGACTAAAGAGAAATCCTGAAATATAGAGCATTTCTTCGACTGACCTTGGATAATTGTACGCAATGCTGAGTCTTGAGACCGGGATTAAAATTTGACTGTCGGCACTACGATTTAAGAAAATCTCGGACTTCGTAAGGCTAGATTTCTAAAAGAGATCTGATTATTTTCACTCTGATTAGTACGAGTTCTGATAGTTATAACTCAGTATTAATCGAAGCTCAAAATGCTGAGACTTGGATTAATGGAAGCTCTGATTGTTATGGCAAGGATTACTAGGGGCTAGGGGTTCTGATATTGTTATTACTGAGATTACTAGGAGCTCTGTGCGTGCGCGTGTGTGTGTTGATTATGACTTCAATTTCACGAGTTGTGATTGTTACGACTCGAATAAATGGAAGAGCTGATAGTTATGACTCTCTTGGATTGAAAAGAACTTGGATTGTTATTACCCAGATGGAAAAGAGCTCTAATAGTTATGACTGAGATTGCTAGGAGTTCTGATTGTTATGACTCGAATTAGCGTGAGCTCATATTTTTATGACTCTGGATATTGATGATAAGGGTATTGAGATTGTTAGGACTCGCAACACTAGAAGCTCTGATCGTTACGATTCTTATCACCACGGAGTCCGTATGTTGATGGCATTTTTATTAATTTTTCAATGTTTTTTCTCTTTTGAGTCATTTTTTCAGGTTTTGGGCGCTTTTTTTTTTTTTTTTAATAAAATAATAACGTGATCCTCACGTATTCCCAAGGGATCAGCATGATCCGTTTAGGGAATTTGTTAGTATTAGTAAACATCCATGCCCGAACCGGGATTTAAACCCAGACCTGCACAGTGAGAAGCTAGTTCCCTGACCACTCGACTGCCAGGAGGCTGAATTTTTTGGAATTTTAAGTCCTTTTTCCATTTTAAGAATTTTTTCAAATTAAAAGGAAGGCTAAAATTAAAAAAATATGTCCTACTTTCTCATCACTTAAACTTGTATCTTCCTTCATAGATGACAAAGTTTGGAATAAATTCCGGGTAAATTTAGTATTTAGCAAAAATTTAAGAACTGGTCACACTTAACCAAAAAATAAATAAAAGTGAATTCAAGAAATTCTGATCCCATATGGGATGTTGAGAGAGAGGAATTTTCATTTTACGAGAGAGAGAGAGAGAGAGAGTTGAGCAAGAGTAAGAGAAAATCTAACAGCGTTGAGATTCAGATTGAGAAAATCTCCATTGCCTAAACTCGGATTAGAAGGAGCTCTAATTGTTGGCACCATAATGGAGCTTTCAGAAAAGCTCTGATTGTTATGAGTAGGTTTAAAGGAACACTGATCGTTCGAGATTTAAATTAGAAGATCGCACTGTTAACATAACGATTAAAAAAAAGGAAGACTGACTGTAGGAAATCGAATTAAATTTTTTGAAACTTCATGGAAGAAGAACTCGAGAGTTCGTTCAAACACAAATTGATAAAATCCCTGCTTTAGAACAAGATTTTTAAAAAAATCTCTGTAGAGACTCATTTACAGGAGAAGTTTGTTGGCATCTCAAAAAAAAATTCACACACACAGTGGTGTATCAAAGTTGGTCGGGACCCCGCCGCAAAGGAAAATATTGGGCTCACTAAATTAGAAAAAGTGTGAAGTTTGTGTTTTTCGGGGCCCCGGGCGCGTGCCAGCCGTTAAATCCGCCTCTGCACACACACACACACACACAGGGTGGATAGCAAACAATAGGTATGGTATTTTACTCGCGGACCGTTGATGCTAGAGGTATACTTCCACGCTTAGAAAACGTTTCAAAATAACTTGTAGTACTCAGATATTTCATTCCTGTTTCAAGGGATTGTACATCATTAAAATAAAAACTTAACTTTTTTTACAGGTCCCGTGTGCCCCGAAACCCAGTTAGAAAGTTGTTGTATGTCTATCCTGATTCCATCAAAAACAAAAATTCCGTTTCTAAGTGAAATATTCCCAAAGGTAATCGGATTTTAAAAAACTGAGGAAATTTTGGGTAAAAGCGGTGTTAAAGGCGAGTAAAACGGTTTTTCCGCACTTAGAACTATTATAAAAAGTTAATTTTTTATTTTAATAACGTATTATTAAACAACCCCCTTATTAATTACAATCCCTTGAAACATGAATGACATATCTGTGTACTACAAGTTATTTGGAAACGTTTTCTAAGTGGAAGTATACCTCTAGCATCAACGGTTCACCAGTAAACTGCCATACCCCTGTTTGCTATGCACCCTGTATATACATATACATACATTTTATTTATTTATTTTCTTTTTTTATGCTGGTATTGAGAAGAGATTTTTTGTTGAACTGTTTAGGTTTGGATCTGAAAAGAACTTTTTCGAGACTCAGATCATCAGGACTCTATTGTAATCCCAGAAATTATTTTTTTCACACCCCTGTCAGAAAAGCTTTAGAATGACAAACGCGGATTTCAAGCAAAAAAGCAAACGCCCATCGGTATTCAAAATACGCAAAACAAAGTATACAAGGAACGTATTCTACGAAGAGCCCTCATCCGTCATCCACACCTTCCATAAAATTAAATTCGGACAATGAAAAGGAAACGCGAAACTGACATTTTAAATGTAAAAAAATTGTCTAGAAAGAAGAATCACACAAACATGAACGATTTTGTGCTCGTTTCTTGACAGATTTTGAAATATGAGCATTTAACGCGGCGTGTGAATGAAAACTCGGAATTCCTCGAGCACATTCCGAACAGAATGAGTTGAGTGCTTTTTTTTATATTATTATTATTATTATTTATTATTATCACTTTTATTTTCCCCCTCGTGAGTAATCGTCGCAGATGCGAAAACATATGTTTATTCGAATGTTACGGACCGCGCCTTGATTTTTTAGTCATTTAAAATATTACGCGAGTGAAAAAGGTCCCATCACGTGTTTTACGAGGAAATGCTCACAACACAGACGGTATTTGTCACGTTTCTGGTTTAAGATTATACATCTTTTATTTGTTATTATTATTCTAAATACTCTCCTGAAGAATCGGCTTCAGCTGTCAAGTCAAGGGGTGAGGGAGAGAGGTGCTTTCTCTTCTCTCTCTCTCTCTTCGCACAATCCCGATGGAAATTGGCACCTTTTGGGGTCACCACTTCCATGATTATGATGATTTCCACTCTTCCTTTTTTTTTTTGCTTTTAGAGTACATGATTTTTATTATTATCATTATTATTACTATTATTATATACTTCTTTTTTCTATTCACAAAATTCGTACTAACTTTCCCCTTCCCACCTCAAGTAAATTGGCTGCAGCTGTCAGAGAGAGAAGTTGCACAATACCGAAAGTTGCAATTATTATTATTTTTTCTTAGGTCACGTCACCATCGACTGATCATTGGTTATAGTAGTTTTTTGGGGTTTTTTTTTTTTTTTTTCATGTTCAGGTGAGATGCCACTTGCCATTACGGTAATGTTTTCTTAAGAATCCATGCATGTTTTCATTTATTTAATTTATAATACAGACCTGTATTGGACCGAGGAAGGCCCTGGGAAAATCAGGTACCTCCCCTTCTTCCCATCTGGCGATTAAGAGATTCTCAAAATCCCAAAGCCAAACTTCTAGGCTGTTTATAATTTTATCAGATACCCAGCGTTTCTCAACCTGGAGCCATACGGCCTCCCTTATGGTCCTGGGATATTCCAAGGGTAGCCGCAAAGAGCTATAAAAAAATTCTGTGATGAAATGAAACTTTAAAGAGAAAAAAATTAAATGTTTTGAGAATGCAACAGAACTGCCCATACAGAACCAGGGCCATTTTGTCACATGGCCCTATAAAAATAACCTGTCAAATAATAAAATTAATGGCCCTATGAAAAATAATGTAACACTCATAGTTTCATGTCCACAGGGGACCTTTATAATGAAATCTAGTACTATTATCAAGTATTTTTGAGAGTAAATATGTAAATATGAAGGCTGTTACTTCCACCTAGGTACGGGGCCCCCAGAATATCACTTTGCCCTCGGGGCCCGCATGATGTTGAGATGAACCGTCATAGAATTGAGACAAGAGAAAAGCTCACTGAAATCTAGCCAATGGATCAGGAGACTGATCTTATCCAAGAAATTTTTGTTCACAATAAAATATATTGAAAAAAACAGTTCAATAAGTATAGAAAGAGCTCATTTTTGATGGGTGGGGACTAGATAAGACAAGAGGCAACATGAACAAAATGTGGCTCAAAGTGCGCCTCGGGAGGAAAAGAAAGGTTTGGAAACACTGCTCCAACCCAGCGTTTCTCAACCTCTTTGGACCCAAAGACTAGTAATATGTTTTAATAAACTTGAGTGTATATAATCAACTAACTCATATGAAATAACCCCTTTGATCATTGGATGGAAAATATTTATTCGACTTTAACCAAATTTCCAATTATGTGGACCGCCTGTCTCACCTTGGCAGATCGCGGACCATACGTCGAGAAACAACTCTAACGCGATGGTTCTCAACCGGGGGCCCTAGGATATTCCAGGGGGGCCACGGATGAAAATCTTGCAAAAGGGGAGCTACGGCTACCGATACGGGGCCACGAAAAAATTTGTAACATTAAATTTTTTTTAGTCACTCTGACTAAAAAAATTTAATTTCAAACAAAATGTGCATAGAATATCTTTTTCGCAATTTTTTAAAAATCGAATAGAGAATGATTGCTCTGGGGTATTTTTTATGAATTTTGAAAGGGGGTGCCAATCCATTGCCTCTGCTGAAAAGAAATAAAGTCGAATTCAGTTATAACGAACTCCAAGAGACCAAATACCCGCAAAACAGGAAAAATACCCGCGAAATTTAATGTTTTAAAACTACATTGCTGTGATAATGGGACGGGGCGGTTTACGCGAGGGTGCAAGGGGTGCGGCGCCCCCGGGCGGCGGGTTGTAAGGGGCGGCATCATAGACTTTACTTAAGACAACAAAATTTAACACAGTAAAAATTCACGACATCAAGCTTTTGAGTCATACTATACCTCGACAACGGAAACTTTGAGAAAAGAGACAAGGTCTCTGACCGTAATACCAGAAACAAGAATGTAAGCTATCTGGGCGGCTCGAGACAAAATTTGTACCCGTGTGGGACTTATTTTTTGCGCCACCTACCTATTGCTCCCTCCTTAGCCCCTACCTCCTGCGCCAGGGAATCTTTCGTGGGGCCCATGCCCGATTTTCCACGGGGCCCCTTCTATAGTTAATTTCTAGAGTGAAAAAAAAAGTTATTAGGATTTAGTCCCGTGCCTGAAACTGGAGCCCTGTCAGCCCTAATCTTAGAAGGTCATGCCCTTCCCTTACAATTAATCCAAACAATTCCTAACATTTTTTTCGGCCCTCCATTTCAAATTTTGCGCCCTTCCAGAGCCGACAGTTTGGTTTTTTTTGGCCAATGGAATTTTTTTTTACCCATTCAACCCAGATTTAGCATGCTCCTAAGCGGTGCCCCGTGTGGACCCAATGGGTTGCATGGCCAAGCGCCACTCCTGTACTCTATTACAGGGGCCATGTGTGCATTTCGGTTCCCTTACCAATGGCCCCCACAAGAGCCCGGGATAATTCTCATAATTTTTTGGCTTTTTCAGGCTATAAATTAACTATAGAAGGGGCCGTGAGAAATCTGACTGGGAGGGGGCCTGCAAAAAATCCCAGCCTAGGGGCCCATACCCTCACTCAGAATTTGACCCACAATAGTCAAATGAAGGCAAAAGAAAAATTTGGTTTTTCACTTGTTCGGCCCCTGGAATACCAGAAACACCTATGAAAAAATTTTCTTAATAAAAACGACCCGTTAAATATCAACTTCACAGGATAAGTGATGATGGCTCACAAAAATAAGTGCTCTTTCAAGGAAGAGAGCGGTCGCATTATGAATCAAAAAGCCACTTGAAGGTAGCTTGTCATCCAATGAAATATCATATTTTCACCGTATCGAAATTGAAGTCAACAAACTGATAATTTTCTTATTTGAAAATCTGATTATTTTAATTTTCCGATGGGCTTGAAATCCTGATAATGAATCATTATTATGTTCACACGAGCAGTTTTGTCACTACGTACATGATTTCTCTGGAATGAATGGTTCAAACAAATATGTATTTAAAAATTTTTCACACGTATTTTAGTTCATTTTTTTAAATTCATAGTAGGGCTTCAACATGAACCTATATCCTTGATACATGTATTATTGTTAAAAACGATGTGGAAGGTTGAACTTTTCAATTGTGATTCATTTGTATATGGCTACTCCCTTATTACTACTTTTATCCGCACGAGGAGAATAAAATTAACAAAACTGCTTGCTACCACTTTTTGCGATTTTTATCATTATAAGAATGCGTATCGTATTTTGGAAGCTACAACTGACATTTCTCAATGAAACCATAATCTTTTACACAAAAAAAAACTAATTTGGAAATAATAAAAATTTCATCCAGTAAAGAGTAACTTGATGACATTGTGCCGTCTTCAAGCGCAGAGTTTACATTGATTAAAAATATTTTATTTTTAATTGGACTGACACAACACATAAAACATACAAATCAAACTGAGAAAAACACAAAACAATAAACTTCACAAAAAGTAACATTACGATGATACAGACACTTCGTGACCTTAAGGGATTTATTATTTTATGTTTATTTTCCTTTTCCGTTATTTTCATAAATTAAAAAAAAAAAATAATCAAATTAAATTCAAAAATATTTATACTTCAGACAATTTTTAAATAATTATCTTCTAATGGGAAAACGGGGGGGGGGGAAGGGAGGGGGAGTAGAAAATTATTCATGTTCGCACGGGGGGCCACAGGAATGAGAAATGGTTGAAAGGGGGCCATGGACAGAAAAAGGTTGAGAACCACTGCTCTAACGTACAGATAGGGATTCATTCAAAAGGCTCTAACAGAGACGTTAACTGATGGACCAGGGCCGTTGTTTCAAGATATTTTTCTGAGACCTTTATTTACCTGACTAGAAATTGCCTACCAATTTTCATGCTTACTGTCGAAAGTTTTAAACAGATCTAAATTTCATGAGCCCACCCCTCGCCCCTCCCTACTCGAAGAACCGGACTTGTGCCCGGGTGGGTCTATGTCCACACCACGCGTGCTCGAAAAAAGAAAATTGCGTATGTTCCGTGTGACTGCTCGTAATCTTTCCTACCTTTATAGAGTTGCTAAATGGGTGCTCTTTTTCTCTGATGGGGGACATAAACGGTATCCGTTCCATGGAAAGGGCCAAAGACCCTTTAGAACTTCTGGGCTAAACTAATTTTCAAAGTTCATTTGACAGGGTTTCAACCATGAGTATATCCTCGGCTGTAGTGACCACACAGAGCTGTTCGACTGAATTCTGTTTCATTTAGTTATCCAGCTTCCAGGCGTAAATGAAAGCCAACTCTATCCCTTTTTGTTTCACCATTGCGAACAACACGCCTACAGCATTATAATATTATCAATACATTCATTGAATATACACTCATTTCCAAATTGTTACTTCGGACTCGGAAGAGCTACATGACAGCACTTGATAAATATCGTGATACTGTTTGAATGGACAAGGTTCCACTGACTTCTTTAGGAGTAAAACTGAGGTGAACTGCTTGAATGGCTATTTATAGACAATCAGGAATTTGTTTGATATCACGGAAAATCGTCATCACACGGGCAGTACAGTCATCGGATAAACGGATACCTCGCTTAAGCGGATTAAATAATCCGGTAAAAAAATTCTTCCGCAGACACAATGTTAAATTTTTCCGCTTAATATGATAATTTCAATGACTTTTCCCCACTTAATCCAATATTATACTTCACATGTCTTCTGTAGTACACATCAACCACGCAGAATATATTACCAAGTTAAGATTTAAAAAGAAAGTACATTTCAAAGTAGTTAGTGGCATCAAAGAATTCAAGAATTCAATCAAGAATTCAAGAATTCAATCAAGAATTCAAGAATTCAATCAAGAATTCAAGAATTCGATACGTACATTCAGTTATTTTATTTTTGTTCTCTTTGAGCCAGTAGAGGGCACTAACTTCCCTAATGACAAGTAAAAATCTTAGGTGTTGTGATCATTGTAATTAAATATAATTTTAATTCCGTTTTTGATGTCTGATTTGCTCGAGAAGTTTTATTAATATTGATCGTTCATCAGTTTCCAATATACAAACTATACTAATGTTGTAAAATGGCAATTGAATTGTTCCCCTTATATACAAATACAAATACAAATACAACGCCACAACAGGCAAAATGCCCAACGAGGTGGCTGATAAAAAGATGCCCATAAAAATATGGATGTCATATGTTTCAAAAATACAGCAACCCCATTAAAAATGCAATTAACACAAATTATAAACAATATATACACATGATAAAATATTATACAATGCCCATAAATAATACTTATGGTTGTCTTATTCTAAGAATGGATAGCTTCTCGATTTACCCCAACATGTTTATCGTATTTCTTTTTAAACGTGTCAATTGTGTTACAATTTACTACCTCCGGGGGTAAGCTATTCCATTTATTAACAACCCTATTAGAGAAAAATTCCCTGCGACACCATAACCTTGCATTGTCCCTCACCAATCGATACTGGTGTCCCCTTGTAAAAGCGGTTGATTGGCGGTGTACTAAAAGTTCATGGTCCATCCTATCCATCCCATTGAAAATTTTGAACACTTCGATCATATCTCCTCGACACCTGCGTTCATCCAATGTAAACATATTCAAAAAATGAAGTCTCTCTTCATAACTCAAGCCCTGTGTGCCAATAAGGACACGCGTAGCTCTTCTCTGCACCCCTTCAATCAAGTCTATGTCCCTCTGTAGGTATGGTCTCCAAAACCTTACCGCATACTCCAGTCCAGGACGAACTAAGCCTCGAAAAAGAGGAAGAATGACTTTAGGAGAACGCGAAGAGACCTTTTTGAAAATGAGACCAAGCATTCTATTCGCTTTTTTGACAACCGCTGAACAATGTTCAGAAAAATTAAGTCGCTCGTCAATGAGAATTCCCAAATCGGTGACTCTAGTTGCATCCGGGATAGTGACACCATTCAACTCGTAAGAGAACCGTGGGTTGTTCGAACCAAAATGAGCGACCATGCACTTATCTACGCTAAACGTCATGCTCCATTCATTTGCCCATGCTGCAATCTTGTCTAAGTTGGTCTGGAGCAACTCCCTATCGCTTTCATTCCCGATTACCCCCATTAGCTTCACATCATCTGCGAATTTGCTAGTAATTCCATCGATACCCTGATCGAGTTTGTCGATAAAAAGTGAAAAAAGTATGGGGCCAAGGACACTTCCCTGAGGAACTCCACTTGCGACGTCTGTCCAACCAGAGAATTCCCCGTTCACCATAACTCGTTGCGACCTATCTCTTAACCACGATTCTATCCAATTCAGCAAGTTGCCCCCTATTCCAATCTCGTGTAAACGCTTCAAGAGTTTGCCATGTTGTACCCGATCGAATGCCTTCTGGAAATCAAGGTAAACAACGTCGACATTTTTGCTCTTACCCAAAGCCTTAGTCACGTAATCATAGAAGCAAAGGAGGTTAGTTACACATGACTTCCCCTTCCTGAACCCATGCTGATTATCCGACAATACATTATTCTCGTCTATCCACTTCACAAACTGCCTTTTGATGATAATTTCCAAAATTTTCGAGAGGGAGCTCGTCAAACTCACTGGACGATAATTAGACACCACCTCTCTACTACCCTTCTTAAATATCGGAACAACGTTAGCCAGTTTCCAATCTCTCGGGACGATACCCTCAGCAACACTACTCCTGTATATCTGTGCGACTGGCCCCAACAATTCATTAGCACCTTCCCTGAGAACCCTGGGATAGATATCATCTGGTCCTGGTGCTTTGCTTGCACATACATTTCTTAGAAGATTTAGGACCTCCACGTCTTCTACTTGAATATCGTTGAGGGTTTTATTACCCCATGCAACACCCGTATATCGAATATCATTATCTCCATTAAAAACCGACGCGAAAAAGTCATTGAAAGCACTACACATGCCTACATTGCTCTCTACCTTAGAGCCTCCTATCGAAAGGGGACCAACTGTCCCCTTACATCCATTATTGACGTATCGAAAAAATGATTTTGGGTCAGAGCCAATGTTATCTGCCAACCTAGATTCAACTTCCTTTTTACTATCCCTTATAGCTTTCTTCAACAGTCTTCTTTTATCAGTAAACAATGATAGGTCACCACGTCCACTTTTATACTCTCTGAATGCTCTTTTCTTTTCAAGATAAAGGTTCCGCACGCTATCCGTGAACCATAGAGGGTGTGATGTACAAACACGCTTTTTTCGAACAAAGGGTATGACGTCGTGCAAAACAGAGGACAGCTTCGTACTAAATTCTTCCCATTGACTTACCACCCCTACTGATTCCAACCGGTCTTTGAAAACTTCCGCTAACCTTCCTCTCAAAACATCAAAGTTAGTTCTCCGAAAACAAGGAACCAGTCTTTTGTTATCAACCTTACCCGAGGAAAAGTTACAGTGAAATCTGACGATACGATGATCACTGGAAGAAAACTCTTCCCCCACCGAAACATGTTCAACTAGATCCTCAGAACTAGTAAGAACTAAATCCAAAATAGCAGTACCCCTTGTGGCTTCTGATACATGCTGATACAAAAAATTATCGAGCACCAACTTAAGAAAGTCTCTTTCATACTGATTTCCAGATGAAAGGTTCTCCCAATCAATACCCGGGTAATTGAAATCCCCTAGTATGAGAACCCTCTGTCGCTTACACATGTAGGAAATTTCATCATGCATTTTGGCAATGTAGCTTTGATCCCTATTCGGTGGATTGTAACAAACCCCAACAATAAGTTTCTGACGTCTTTTGCTCTCAAGTTCAACCCATATGGTTTCAATATCACTTCTCTGCACGTTACACTCTCTAGCCTTCAAACAGGATTTCACGTATATCAACACTCCACCCCCTTTCCTATCAGATCTATTTCTCAAAAAAGTATCGTATCCTGAGATGTGTAAGAAAGATTCATCCCCATCGTTTGCCCAAGATTCTGTAATGGCTATAAGATCCAAGCCCTCCACAACTATCATAGTTTCTAAAAAATCTTTCTTATTACCCAAGCTCCTGGCATTTATTAACACACATTTTAATTTGCCCGGTGGTTTGTTGTCAATCGAGAAGCCATCCAAGTCAGAGGTGGGTAATTTCAAGTCAGTACTGTTGTGATTATCATTAACTAACCCGCATTCCCGACTACGTGGTCTGGGAGTAAAAAACCTGACCTAAGACTATCGTAAACCTCCCAGACCCCTCTCTTATTTAGATGGATCCCATCCGAACGAAGCCACCTATCGGTAAATGCGGGAAGCTCCAAGAACGTGACCCCAAGTGAGGAGCAAATGTCCTTCAGGCCTATATTAAATTGGTGGATCCTACTCCTATATCCCCTACTACCCCTTGGCAGCACTGGAATCACTGCCACATCTGAACCCCCCTCCCTAGCGGATAATAGTAAATCCCGGTATTCTGACAGAGACTCACTAATATTCGCTCGGATATAATCCGATATCGTGTGCTGGAATATTGTGTACAAGCTGGTCAACTGTATATTTCCTTTACTTTCCAAACACCACATGTAGACTTTTTACTCGTAGTAAAGCAGTATTATGGTTTCCTCTGTAACCTCCCACAACCACATGTTCATTGTCACTCCAATACAGTCATTGAGAGTTTGTAATAACGATACAAAAATCATACGAGAATCGGTTCAGATATGTATTTTTCCACTGGTTTTCATTTCTAGTAAAACTTGAAATATACATATTATATAATATCATAGCACGCCTAGCTCCAGACAGGAAAAAAAAGAAAATGGTAAAAAGACTAAAAAGGAAAAACAAAGAAAAACCAGACGGAGATGGTTTCAACACCATAAAGGAATGGGTTCTTCTTGTTGCTGCTTCGATTCATCTTTCAAGTACAAGGCAGAGCTCTTCCCAGATCAACGTTGAGTGATGAGAATGGTTTTTGAACAGTTCTTCTACCACAGATAATCGAGTATACAAGAGAACTTCCTGTGGCTCATAAATGCAGAGTAAATAAACCATCACCAAACTAGATGGGATCTTTCCCTCTTTTGTGATCCCCCTCTTTACTTTTCTTCCAGCCCCCTTTTCCAAGCTCCAGCAATAAATGCAACAAATACAGAAATAAAAGATGATTTCATTTCTGTGTTGTGGCTCATTTGTGCCTCCTAAATATATTTTTATTTATCCTAAATGCCCCCCTTCCCTCTAGAGAACCAGTGTTTCCCAGAAAATAAGATCGGATCTTATAGTGAAGACATGTTAGGGCTTCTTTTCAGGGATATGCGGATTTTTTTCATGTAACATTTTACTCCTGTGCAAAAACCTATATCTATTCAATTGCAGTGACACCATCCTCTTTTTACAACACCCTCCTAACTCTTCAAGTCCTGAATTTTCACGCTTAATTCTTTGAGACTCCATTCCATGTAGAACAATCGTCCCAATCTCTCATATCCAGTAATGGAAATGTTCTTGAATAAGCACTTGTTGTCCTTGAGACCTTCTCGTAGTACTTGACAATACTGTTAACAACAGCGACATAAGTAGGATCAATCAACCTTTGGGGACAGCAGCACACTGGGTTGGGGGGGGGGGCCACAACGAATCTCTTCTGATAAATTTTAAGTTACTTACCCTCAACAGTCACATGTATTTATGCCCTATGCCCCCTTCCTGCATATGCCTTTGGTTGCTAATGATTTTAACCCTTGAATTGTTCGTGTAAATCACTTTCTCTTGCAGGCTATAGGCCTTAACAAGATTTCCATGCTAGTTAGTCGCCATTCTGTTACCAATTTAGTCATTGCTTTCCAAGCCTAAACGGTGCTCGAATGGTTTGTTTATCGCAATATCAAAGCAGTCATTCCCTGAGGAAATCATTACTTGAGACATTTACATAACGTCCGAGCTGGGTATTCAAAAAAGTTCATACTGTACTTGATTATAATTTGCCTAATAGTACTTAAAATGATACACACAATGTCAGCAATACTACCCATTTATATTTAATTACGTATTAATATAGATATTCTGAAATTCCATCCGTCTTGTGTAACAACGGGCACTCTAAATGCGTCCGAAATATTTTAAAATTAAAATTGAAATAATAATCCTCTCGCTAACGATTTTAGCTGAGGCTTATTATTATTTTTTTTTTTTGGAGGGGGGGGGGACATACATAGCTTACATTACGAGAACCTTGAAAAATCATGCTTATTTTAGTGAAACGTGATATTTCGTTCAAGCTCTGTAGAACCCTAGATCTACAAGCTCTGTAGATCCCTAGATCGCTATTGCATAAATTATGTACTCCATTATCATGTTTATGCAATCACAGTTAGAAACGTCAATGAGACCAATCTTTCAATGGAAGTTGCTGGAAAAGAAATTATAAGAATTTTACTTTTTCCCGAACTAATGGGCACATTTTATGTTTTACGATGTCGAAATATGACGTAGGTTCTCTCTATATTATTCAAATCATCAGGATTTCTCAGTTCAAAACAAGAGTATATTTACCAGTAATAAATTTATACATCATAAGGAGCGGATTCACTTTCAAATGAACGGAATGCTGCTACTCCATGCTTTTATATTCTGCCATTCTTTTTTTTCCTTCACCCAAGTACGTAGTTGAGCTTTGTTCAGTATCACTCTTTTTTTATTTGGGGATCAATATCGTTGTAAATGTTTTTTGTTTCATCTGCATTGTTATAATTTTTTGTTCCATCTGCATTGTTGTCATTTTTTGTTCGATACGCATTGTTGTCATTTTTTCATTCGATCAGCATTGTTATGAAACCTTATTTCAGTTTCAAATTTTATTGACTTTCATTTGATCATTATTATGTACTTTCTTTAATCTTCATCGCCATGTATTTTTATTTGACCTTCACGGTTATGTATTTTCATGGTGAACTTTTATTAGTCCCAAATTTTATGTAATTTTCTTAGATCTCCATAGTTCTATTTTCATTTGATCTTTATTGTTCATTCTAATTTGATCTGCATTGTTCATTCTAATTTGATGTGCATTGTTCATTCTAATTTGATGTGCATTGTTCATTCTAATTTGATCTTCATTGTGTCATTCTAATTTGATCATCTTCATTTGTATTTCATATTTGATCATCTTCATTTGTATTTCATATTTGATCATCTTCATTTGTATTTCATATTTGATCATCTTCATTTGTATTTCATATTTGATCATCTTCATTTGTATTTCATATTTGATCATCTTCATTTGTATTTCATATTTGATCATCTTCATTTGTATTTCATATTTGATCATCTTCATTTGTATTTCATATTTGATCATCTTCATTTGTATTTCATATTTGATCATCTTTTCAGATCAGCATTTCAATTTTATCTTCGTTCTTTTGCATTTCAATTTTATCTCCAGTATTACGTATATTTCAATTTTATCTCCAGTATATTACGTATTTCAATTTTATCTCCAGTATATTACGTATTTCAATTTTATCCCATTATTATGCATTTCAATATTTTGTCTCCATTATTATATATTTTAACTTGATTCTAATTCTTGTTGATTTCAATTGTTAGAAACGTGATATTTTATCAGCATTTTGTTAATTTTTTATTTCATCAGCATTTTGTTAATTTTTTATTTCATCAGCATTTTGTTAATTTTTATTTCATCAGCATTACTGCGAATTTTTTATTTCATCAGCATTACTGCGAATTTTTTATTTCATCAGCATTACTGCGAATTTTTTATTTCATCAGCATTACTGCGAATTTTTATTTTATTTTCACTAGGGAATTTGATTATTAGGAATGATTTTTATTTATTTTGTCAATATTGTTGAGTTGTTTTTTTTTCCCATTCCGTTAGCATTGTTGTGAATTCATACTTAAATAGCATTTTTTTAGCTTTATTCGTCAGTATATGTTGTCGTCGTCGTCGTCCCCTCCGAATGATTATTACAGATGCGAAACAAGACTACTGGGTTATTTTATATGTGTCTATTACGGAATACGAATTAGGCTATGAGCAACTTGTCTTCATATGATACCATGCTGAAACTGAGTTTTTTTCACAAAAATCATGTAAAGACATTTGATCAAAGAAAAAGATGAACTGTATTTGAAAATGGCATGTGTACTCACCGAGAGACTTTCTCGCATCTTGTCGAATTCACTTAATCCATCGTCAATATCCTTGCTCGAATTGTTGTTCACACTACGCGTTATCACAGCATCTTTTCGATCATTAACACCACTACCGCCGCCGGAATCCTGAGAACACGAGGAAGAAGATCTCTTGATGGTGGACGCCAAAGACCCGTCCAATGAATCCGATACGTTCATGTCCCCGAGTAACGGGTAATTAGCACTGATCTTCCTCTTCGGTGGCACTGACGCAGCACTGTCACTCTTGACGATGGTCCCGTCGTCCAGAGACTGGCTGCTGCTGAACACAGCTGTTGGCCGTGTCGTGGATTGGGTCCCGTTGACGTTGTTGCCGTTGTTTGTACATTCGACTGAGGTTCCGTCATTCGAAGACGATGAGGACACTTTCTCCGATGACGTTTGTTTCTTGACCGTCTCGCAAATCTCCTGCAGAAAACCGAGATCACCAAAGTTGGTTTTTTGCTGTTTGGACTCCCCAGATTTCCGCATTTCCTCTTCCAGCATCTCTCCGTAAGGGCCACGGAGCCGGCGTTTGGAATACCGCCTTTGCTCCTGCGGGCTCTTAGAAGAACCGAACTCGGTCCGTTGCTGATCGGTATCGAAATCGAAGTTGAACCTGGTGCTCCCGCAGGTCAAGGAACCACTTGAAGCGACGCGCACATGTTTCGACCCGTGATGTGGTGTCCTGTTGGTCTTGGTGTTGCTTCCGGGAGATAGTTGACTTGCCCGTAAGCTGCCATCAGTTGATGTCGCCGACCGAAGACGGTGATGATCGTTCGCCTCGTCATCCTCATCATCATCGTCGTCTTCTTCCTCCTCTTCTTCCGGTGCGACAGCACTGTCGTTAAGGCCCAGTTCGGGCTCGCTACGGGACGAGCCTATAACGTCTGCCATGTACGCCACTGCTTCAGCGCTGACGCCGGAACTGATGTCACCACCGGGATCACTGTGATGCTTCTTTTTTGGAAGCTTCCCGTTTCCGGTCAAATTCATCTGATCCACAGACAGAAGCTTGTCATCCGGAGAACGTAAGACGCTAAGCGGTGGGAAAGGGGAGGGGAAATGTTCATGAAATCTCTCGTGAATAATGTGAGTGATTTAAAATAGAACAAACACCTCATGCATGAGATCACAGAAAAACGTAAAAAAAGAAATCATATCTCAGGGTATCACATACGCTGGGACCACTGTCGTACGCAAGGAGAGGGTGTTGAGATTTTAGTGACGGAAGAAAAAAAATTATGAACACCCCCCCCCCCCCTCCCCACCAGAAAACTGCATACGACTGTGCTGGGACAGTCGAGGTTCTAAGATTCACAGAGACCCGGGCAAGCTGATTCTGGGTTCCTAGCAAAATGTGCTTGATCATTTTTCCCTGACATTTCCCAGACCAAAACTCAAAAATTCCACTGACTGAAACTCAAAATTTCCTTGACCAAAAAAAAACAATTTTCATTTTCCCTGACCAAAATCCAAAATTTTTTCCGACTTTCCCACGGCAAAGCTCAAAAATCCCCCTGACAAAACTCAAACATTTCCGTGACCAAAGCTCAAAAATTTCTTTGAGCAAAAAAATTAATAAAAAACGTTGACTTCTTTTCCCGACTAAAAAACTCAAATAACTTCCCTAATTCTCCCTGACCAAAGCTCAAACATTTCAGTGACCAAAACTCAAGCATTTCAGTGACCAAAACTCAAACATTTCAGTGACCAAAACTCAAACATTTCAGTGACCAAAACTCAAACATTTCAGTGACCAAAACTCAAACATTTCAGTGACCAAAACTCAAACATTTCAGTGACCAAAACTCAAACATTTCAAAGACCAAAACTCAAAAATTTCTTTGACCAAACAATCAAGAAAATTTTGACTTTCTCTGACCAAAACTCAAAAAATTTCCGACTCTCCTTAAAACGGGATTACACTATAAAAGTTTGATAAAAAAAATGTTTACAAAACTTGAGAAATATAACCAATAAGCACATCTTTTACATTCGAGCGAAATTAACTGACCCACCTATTGGTTGCATTTTAGGCCGGGATTACACTATAAAAGTTTTGTAAAAGCTCTGTGATAAAACTTGAAAAATTAAACCAGTAAGATAACCGGTTGCATTTGCTCGAATATAACCGATGCGCTTATTGTTTGAATTTTTAAAGTTTTATGAAAGATCTTTTATTAAACTTTTATAGTGTAATCCCGGCCTTACTCAAATATTTCCGTGACTTTCCCTGACCAAAGTGAAATATTTCCATGACAAAAAATTCAGTGACCAAAAAAATCAAGAAAATTTTGACTTTCTCTGACCAGCTCAAATATTTCCGTTATTTACCCTAACAAAAATATATCAAATATTTCCGTGACTTTTCCTTGACAAAAACTCGGAAACGTCCGCGACCAAAAATCATTTCGTGACTCTTCCATGACCAAAACTGAAATATTTCCCTGTGTGATTCTTCCTGACTAAAACTCAAATATTTCCCTTACTTTCTCTAACAAAAACACAAACATTTCTGGGAACAAAACTCAAAAATCTCTTTGACCAAAAAATCAAGAAAATTCTGACTTTCTCTGACCAAAACTCGAAAAATTTCCCTCACTCTCCTTACTCAAATATTTACCCGATTTTTTCTGACCAAAACTGAAATATTTTCCTGATTCTTCCTGATCAAAACTGAAATATTTTCCGGATTTTTCCCCGACAAAAACTCAAAAATTTTTGTGAACAAAACTCAAAAATCTCTTTGACCAAAAAATCAAGAAAATTTTGATTTTCCTTGACCAAATCTAAAAAATTTGCCTGATTCTTTTCCCTGACCAAAGTTCAAAAATTTCCCTCTCTGATCAAAAGCCCACGCTGAAGAAAAAAACCTTTTTTTATATTTTCTTCTGAGACTCCCCTTAATCATTTTTTTCATTTCCTTGGATTTAACTCTGATTTACCTTGACTTATCAGGTTACTAGGAACTCTGTAGTTTGTATGTAGAAAAATTAGAATCCAGATCCGAACCTACAAGAATCTACTCCGAAGCTTTTGCAATAAACGATACTGCTCTTTCTTGGGAGAAATCTTCGAAGAGAATACATTTAGGACTCAGAATGTTATTTAACTCACCGAGGACTCATTATTTCACTTTAAGATTTTGCAGGCTCTATAAGCGTAACCAGATGAATATTAGTTTTTTGATCTCGTCGTTGGCTTGTTACAGCAGATGCTACGAAGGAGACATATAATCTTCTGACAGTTGTTGTTTTTTCTTATTGAGAAGCGGAAATAGGATGCGGATCAGATGGTCACATTCCTGATCCAGAATCACCACCACACACACGATGCTTAGCTCACCCACATTTTTCACAAATGGTTAGCTACCGAAATAGAATTTTCCCTCGAACCAGCTGATTCATCTAGCTGAAGAAAAGTTATGAGGAAGTACATGTTTTTCTCGCAACCCTGGTTAGAATCTACTTATACGTGAGCTATTGAACACAGGAGCAACAAAACACTCTCTGGTGCCTACTTGAAATCTGGTGCAGTCTGGTTCTCTGACCTACATTATTAATCGAATTACGTATATTTAGCGGACACTGCGACTGCTGGATTTTTTTTTTCTTATAATTGAACCGATTACTGATACGAATAATTGTTGTCTTATACTTACCTATCCACGACGTCTTGATATGTCTCGTCGGCAGTGCCTTCACTCGGACAGAGGTGGCTGTCCGCCAGAGACAAGTCACTCAAAAGATGGCGTTCGTCTTCCGAATTGTCCGTCAGTCCCGGAGACAACGTCTTCAGGGACTTCAGCCCGTTGCTGTCTACGGAAGTGAAGTGCTGCCCTATCTCGGGCACCGACGTCTTTCTCTGTGGAGGGTAAGTTAGAGATCGCCCTGATGAAGACTTCACCGTCGGCTCCTGTCTCGGGGCGTTCGATGAGCCTGAGTTCACAGCATTGCTGCCGGACATACTCGCTATACCTGGAACGATAATGAGCGATTTTTTAAGAAGAATTGTGTAGGGTTTTCATTGCAAACCATGTCAGTTGTGACTCACATGGAACCACTTGAGAACATGTTACATCGACGCCATCTGTCTTTCATTAATGGATATAGCCCAGTGATTCAGAAATCCCCCCCCCCCCGTGGCCTTCTTAGGGCTATATTTGTTCCCCGTGGCCCTACCTATCTTACCTACAGGGCTTACTCTGATCCAGGGGAGATATTTTTTCCTTATTGAATTGATCTTTTTAATGGATTCATGGTGAACAAAAATTTTGTAAATAAAGTCGATCTTCGGACACCTCCTGCGCTGGAATCCAGTGAGCTTTCCTCTTGTGGAGGGCTCGTCTCAACATCATGGGGACTCAAGGGCAACTTATTATTTTGAGTCTTGCACTTGGAGGGGAGTAAAAGCTTACGTATTTACATATTAAATCGCAAAAATCACAGTTTTTCCAGACAGGGCTGGACAAATCTCCAAAAATTTACATGCCCCGTCATGCAAGCAACTGAAGAATATGCGAATGCAAGAAGCGTCTTAAAGCCATTGATGAATTTCACCGATGCAATAAGTGTCACTGCTAAAACCATGGGAGCTATAAATATGGGAACAATCATCTCGTATTGGAACACACAACTTTTAGCCCGAATGTGTGCCTGAAGACGCCATTACGACGGAGCCAACTAAAGAGATTGTGAAAGACATACGACCGTATTCACCAACACAGTTTAAACTACAATCGCAGGTGAAAGGATTGAAGATTGAAACGGATTGGTTAAATTGAGGATTTTATCCATCGATGTTGCGGTTTATCTACCATCACGATAAAAACTTGTGATGAAAATGTACGCACCAGTGATAGGAAAATTCGGATATGAGCTGTACATCGCGCACATTCCATTTCACGTGGCTTTGATTTGCATGTTTTCAGTGATTTGTTTTCGTGCAGCGCTCTCTATCGACAGAATTTTAAAATATTTTTTTTTTTTTACCAAAAAAAAAAGTCCTCCTTTCATAAGAATAATGTTTCCGCAAGCTGCATTCAAATATACCAATGATTTCATTTTTTATGAATTTTTAAACTATTTACGAGTTTATGGGACATCCTGTACTTAAGCTCAGACAGCACACACACACACACACACACACGCACACTAGGTTCCAGAACAAAACTCTGGCCGAGGACGCTGAACAGACCCTTCTCCACGAATGGAGAATTGAACTCTATCCCAGAAGAGTCAGATAGGAATATTTATAAACAAAGTTATCACTGCCAATCTACTCAAAAACTCATAAAGTAAAAAGGGTCTCGCTCCTGTATGATTGTTGGGGGTGGGGGGGGGGTGTATTTAGACAGGTGGCCGCCAGGCGTAAAGAAAATATAGTTCCGTTGGGAGTGGGGGGCATGGATGAAAAAAGGTTAAAGAGACGCTGCACTGATCTGTAATACAGTAGAATCCCGTTACAACGAACTCCAAGAGACCGGAGAAATCCCTTCGTTATAACGAAATTTCATTATACAGGAATTCCACGTCTTTGCATATTTCTAATGTAAACTTATCTGGGGGAATTAGAAAAATGTTCGTTAAAACGAGATTTTCGCTATAACGGTATTCGTTAAAACGGGATTTGACTGTATACACAATACTTATACACATACCTTTCCGTCTCTTCCGCTTGTCAGGCGACACGCACAGGAGCGAACTTTCATTTTTAATGTCCATGAGGCTGGATCCAGGTTTCGACTCGTTGTCAGAAGCGGCCTCGGAGAGCAAAGCGCGAGTCTTGGACGCGGTGACGTCATCGCTGCAGGACCTCACGTGACCAGTAGCCGTTTTCCTCCTGGGAATCGGAGGCGAGGTCACGCAGCTGGCGTAGGCCTTGGCATACGCTCCTGATCCCGCTTCGGAATCCGAAACGAGACCTTCGTCCGGCTCGTGCTTCGGTACAGAGGTGCTGGTCGTTGTCGTTTGAGGGGGTTCCAACCTTACAATACTCGGGCAGGAGTTCATCGAAGGGACCACCAATGGACATTTGGATTTCTGAAATTAAACACACGAAACTATTCAAAAATTCACTGTCGTTGGCACTGAACATACAGGGTGCGTTGCAACTTCCATTGCCGCAAATTACTCTGTCGAACCGTTGATTCTAGAGCACATAGGCGTACGCAGAATTTTCTCAAGGGAAGATTCAATTTTTTCTTCTTCTCAAGTGAGGGTTTACGTTTTTTCCGGCAAAATAACACTATAGTCTCGGCTTGAGGGGGGTTAGAACCCTAAATCCCCCTTTGCGTACGCCAATGTTCTAGAAGGATACTCCCAATTAGAAAAGGTATCCAAATAACGTGTAGATTTCGTATACGTCATTCACATTGTAAGGCGTTATACAGTTATTCAACTGAGAAAATAAACGTTTAATTTGGTCATCCTGTCGCAAAGAAACCAATCAGAAAGTTGTTGCCATGTCTCTTCTGAGGCCAAAAAAAAATTCGTTTCTAAGTGTAACAGTTGCTGTGATATTTTAATTCAAAAATGGGAGAAAAGTGGGGAAAGAACAGCATAAACAAACGTACATTGCTACTTTCCCTAATTTATGCTGTTCTTTTTTTTAGACTTTTCTCCGCTTTTTGAATTCAAATGTCTCTCAGCCAATATCGCATTTAGAAACGTGGGATATTTTTGTTGTTGGCATTAGAAGAGACGGGGCAACAACTTTCTATAACTATGGTTTTTGAATACAAAGTATCCTTATTAGAAGTTATTTTTATCTTATTTTAGTAACTAAACAACCCCCTTGCAATATGTATGGCGTATCTGAAGTTTACAGTTATTTGGACACTTTTTTTTCTAATTGGAAGTATGCGATCATAAGATCAACCGTTCGCCAGCAATTTGCGGCAAGGAGAGTTAGCTATGTACCCTGTGTATACATAAAAAAATACAGTCAAATTCGGTTATAACGGCATCAAAAATTTTACGAAATTTAGTCATTATAAACGAGGTACCGTTACAACTGAGGTTGACATTTTCAAGACCTTTCTTTTTTCGACGAAAAAATATAATCACAGGCGGTCAAATAACTTTGCAAGAAGTTTCGTTTCTTTGTGATAAGGGTGACTAATTTGTGAAAAATACGAGAAATCGGGATAGTTAATGCGGGACATTGGCAATCCTGTTGCTAAATATCTGCCAAATCACCACACACACACACACAAATATATTTTATAAATAACCCTTGGCAAGAAAAAAAAATGCTACAGCCAGTCTGCTAAAATGTATTTCCCGGAAAAAAAATGATCTTGGAAAATATGTGAAATGCGATATTTATATAGTCAATTTTAGGAACGAGGACCCAGGTTCGAACCCCACCGGCACCACAGTGGTGGTCGGCTGAAGTTGGCTTTCTGTGGGTCCCAACTTAAATGCGCGAATGCGAGTCGATCTTCCCGCTTCGCCACAGAGAGCAGCAGGCTTACAACAGCCCAATTTTCAGTCATTATATTTCACTCACAGTTCGAAATATAGATGACAGATAGCAACACTGTAACAATCATTAAACAGAAACAAACTTCACGTTAAGTTCACAACATGAACACGCACATTCCAAAAATATACCAATTCGTTAGAAGTTACGCATAGGAATATGGACGCGGGGCATGTGTGGTTCAGTAGTACTAGTTACATCTATTATAATGCATGGACACACCCTTGTCCCACTCCTAAGGGTATTCAGGTAACTTTCGTAAACCAGACGCCGCCATCCCACTCAGCACAGATCTGACAGGGCGAGACTGAAATAAATCCCGAATCGAGAGGCAACGGAGCCAGGAGGTTCGAGGGGTGTGGTACCAACACTCTTAATATCCTTCGTGTGCTTTTTCGTATAGATACAGATCTATGTAGCCTTCGACTGCAGGGCTTAGTGCTACATAACGGCATTATATCCATTATAACACAATTTATAAGAATGTAAATTATAGTCCTCCTACCACGAGATGAGATTTGGCGACGTCACGTCAAACGATTCTATTTTATCCTAGAAGGACATGCCAATCGTGAAAGCTCAGTCACTGATGAACTTTTCTCGATGTGCAATCGTTTTACCAAAAAAAATTGAATAAAATCATCCGACGTGACGTGACATGACGCGGCGAAAATTCATCTCGTGGTCGGCGGACTATACCTTCATTCCTGATTCTAATAAAGAGTGGGAACTGAAGCGTTCTTCGTTGAAAAAAAAAAGGGGATATTTTTATAAAATATAGTCGGAGAGGGCAAAACCCGAAAATGTTTCGTATAGTGATCATGTCAATGAGCATGTCGGAACCAGTGCCGTCTTAAGGCATGGGTCTACCCTGGCATGGCCCAGGGGCCTCAAGCGAAGAGGGGCCTCACAAAAATGAGACCTGGTTGAAATTTTCTAGAATTTGTTTGGTAAGGTCTCAGCAAAATCAATTGGCCCGGGGGCCCATGATGCTCTTAAGACGGACCTGGTCGGAACATATATGCCATAAATATTTTTTTCAACGTCAGGTTTAATAGACGAACGTTCCGTGTATATGGTCAGCTCTGATATCAAGAATTTCTGGGGAAAACGTCATAGAAACATATACTAGAGTAACGTAACGTTTGTCGTTATATCCAAGAAGGTGACTGCTTTTCAATCACACTATAAGTTCGGTTCATTCACATTATTCTCTATGGTAATCAGTCTGGACAACCAATTATTGACGTTATAGCCAAAGTGTCGTAACAATCGAGGACGTTTTAACCAAGTTTGACTGCACTCTGACAAATTCTGACGCAGTTGTGTGGTTTTCCATGGCGACAATTATTCGGGCCATACCGCTCTCATTCGAATTGAAGAAAAAAAGCAAACCACTGTCAAAACTGGGCTTTCCCGTTAATTTCCGCTAATCTTTCGCGCCGACAAAGCCATCAAGTGATTAAGCGAAGCTGTTTTAATTTGGCCTCCAGGCGGTGGTGGCGTTAGCGATAAGAATTTCAATCGCGCCAAACATCCTATATATTCCACTCGCATCCCATCCCATCCCCTCCAGTAAAACAATCCTATTAAAAATAAATTCATATCCAAGAACAAACACACAGCACATAAACAGATGCTGTGGAACGAACAACTTACCCCGGAGCGTCATTATGTTCGATCCTCAAGTTCGATCAGAACTTCCATCAGTCAAAAATCAGAAGGGAGGGACGAGAAGATAGAAAAGTTAATTGCTCTATCTCGGATCGTCCATATTGAAAAAGAAGAAGAAAAAAAAATTGAGATAGAATTCTAGGCACGAAGAGAGCTTTATTATACGAATAAGAAGGCGGATAGAAATCGAAGACGGTGGAAAATACTCGTGAGAGATAGGCCCTGGACCGACCACACATACAATGAATGACGTTAAACGTCGAGCTCGTATTTTCTCTCGGCCATCAATTGGTCGAAACGAAATTTCTGTCTTTGGTACCTTCGTACACAAATGGATTAAACACTGCCGGTACAAGAAAGTTCCCGGATTTCAGAGACAAAATTCAGCCTGTTCCCACTACTGCTACTAACTTACTACTACTTCTTGACCTACATACACCTCGTGAACATTCCTCTGAGAAATTTTTAACGGTTTCATGCAGGAAAGTCTGGCGTATGTCTGTACATAATGCGTTGTCCAGCGTATTTATGCTGTCAAAGTTGTACTTGTTTCGTGTTGCACTACTGCTACTACTTTATTATTCAATCCTTACACTGCACTCATATTTAGAAAAAATTTTGGCAGATGGCAGCATTACACAGAAACAAACTTCACGATAGGTTCAAAACACGTACACGCTCATTCAGGCATGTACCAATTCGTTAAAAGAATGTGTACGAGGTGTGTACGGTTGAGTGGTACCAGTAGTACTTTACCGCACACCAACTCCGGTCATACCGCCATACAGCAATTTACTACCGATCGAGTTGAGTCGGAAATGAAAGCGTCATCTGTAGGTGGTCGCCTCAGGTTTGGTAGAGAAACACTTCCCCCAGAATCAAACCCGCGGACCTGACGGCAGCCTTCATGGGGGGGTAGACGATCTTATTAGCACTGCGGCACTTGGGCGCCTTCATGTTTTCGGCCGTCTTCCATATTTTAAAATGACAAAATGTCTGATTTTCATATAATGTGTAAGTGTCAATCTATTTTTCCCCCAATAAAAGATTGATTATTTCATTTTGATCTTTTATTGGGAAACTGCACATTTACTCATAGTCCCACCCATAAAATTTGCGCTTAGACGCTCCATTCATTAGTTCATGTTTGTGAGACTGGCATACTACTTTTGGATATGTTTATACCACCAAAAAAAACAAACACAAAAAAAACAACTATACGAAATAAAGTTATCATCATAGATCAGCGGTTCCCAAACTTTAAAAATTCAAGGGCTCCCTTACCATTACTGATTAAAAACTCTCTTGCTTTTATGATTGAATATCCATGACTCCCTCGCCTTAACGATCATATACGCTCGTCCTTGCTCTTATTATCAAAATCTTCCTTGCCCCAGCGCTAATCTACGGCTGTGTAAGTCTGAGTTTGAGTCCCGATTCGTCATGGATAAGTTTGTAACAATTCTCTAGACAGACCTCTCGTGGGAAAAGTTTTGTTTCAATTTTATTTTTTAACAGGAATCACATTGTGTAAACTTAACTTAGTTTTGTAAGGTGAATTGTTAATCTCGGACCAATGGTGCTCCGGTGATATAGAATGTATATATTTTTAGCAATTTTTTTTTTTTTTTTTTGATTGAGAAAATAAATGCTCCCTTCGGGGAACCCCCGTATGGTGAATCACATTCGCCCGTCGGGGTAAGTAACTCATACTTTATCGATGAACGGGAACATTGATATCAGAATCATTATTTCGTCGTCCCCACCCAGATCTGTGCTGCAACTCTCCTCTGCGTGACGACCTTGACAAAGTATGGTGACGCCGCTGATAGCAGCGTCTCTCAGTTTGAGAACCACTGTCATAGGTGACAAATTTTTTACGCTGATTTTCCCAATTTGGGGAAAAAATTGGAAGCCCTATTTCCTCTCTGCTCATATCGGAAGAGCGACCGAGTCATTGATAACAACAGAATACAAAAATCAGGGAAAGAAGGGGCCTAAGTGACATTTTATGGGTATTTAGTGTTATTCGTGTACAACGTATGGCACCACAAAACATAGGTGGATACAGTGGGAGGACGATAGAGGGTGGTCGCCTCCACCATTCAGTGAAAAAACTGTATTTAAGCCTGTAAAGCCTCTCTTAACGGGCACCCCTCAGATGTGGTCATCCCTCTTTTACAGCCAAATAATGACTCCCCTTGCATAATGAATGTATGCCATTTCAAACCACTGGTTAACGGTCACCCTTCTTTTACGGACGAATTTTTTTGTCCCGCCGGTGACTTGGTGTCTGCAAAAGAAAAGTTTTACTGTATTAGCGTAGGTGAAGGGGCAGAGGTAAATATTCACCACCGTTCGAAAAGCCTGTATCCGCTTATGCCGCAAATACTACTACAGTAAAACCCTAAAACCGGCGGGACAAAAACATTCGTCCATAAAAGAGGGGGGGTGACCGTTAATAAGAGGTTTAAGAGGCATGCTTTTATTATATCAAGGGAAAATATTATTTTGGCCGTAAACGGGGGTGACCACATCTGAAGGGTGACCGTTAAGAGGGGGTTTTACTGTATTACCAGAGATGGGACCGGAGAACTTTTTGCAGACAGTCCGTCGATTTAAATGTCATCGAATCTTGAATGCGGACAATGTTTCTTTTGAAAATTATTTCAAATGGTATTTTTGACTAAGGTCATTGTTGAAAGACAATATGTTTTCAACAACGATCTTGATCATTTTAACTCACTGTTATTGTTACAGATTCAGATAGGATCAGTTGCCTGTGAAACATGTAATCAAACTGATGAAATAGAAATGCAATGAATGTTTGAATTTTACGTACGTGGGATTTCTACTTACCACCGGCCGGTGAGATGGACTCTTCCTCCTCGGCAAAGTGGAAGTCTTCCTGGAAGATGAGCAGGACGATGACGAGGCGTCATCCTCATCCCTGGTGGCCGAATCGTCACCCCTGTCGCTGTTGTCGTCACTCAGGTAGAAAGAAGCCGCTGGACGAGTCGGATCGTCGATAATTTCGGTGTTGGCGAAGGACGCTGTCCGGCACAAGAAAGGGACCTTCCTCTTCTTCTTGGACGTCGTCGAAGTCTCCTGCAGCTGCTGGGGTTTCAGGGCGTCCAGGAAGTCCTTGAGTTTCTTGCTGCTGGCCTTCGAAAGACTGGAAGACTTCAAGGTCTTCGAATTCTCCATCGTCACTCCTCTGTCTTCGACTTTTTCTACTTTACTGGGGACAGAGTCACCGCCACTACAACTACCTTGACGAGCATCTCGCCTCTTTCGGTACTTCCCGAAGTCGAGTCCGGCTAGAATGGATTTCGCCGATTCGGGATTGGACGATCTGGTCTCACCCCCATAGCTTCCGGATCTTTGGTTTTTATAAGGGATTTCCGAAGAGTTCCTGACATCCGCGACGGACTTTCTCGAATGAAACAAACACGTCGGCAGGCTGGGCTTCTGCAGTACTTTCGGTGAGTCTGGTGTCGAGGGTTTTTGCGTCGATGCTGGTAGGGATCTTTTAGTCAATCCCGACGTAATGCTTTTCTTCGGGTTCTCTTCAGTGGTTCCGGCATGATTCGTTTCCGAAAGGGTGGTGGGTGAACCGATCGAATTCGCCAACGAGTATGGCTTCGAATTGTCCGATTCCTTTGAGTCAGTACCTGAGTTCCGAGGAAAGGATTTTTGGGACCGTTCAGGGCAGTCCTTTAGGTGATCTCTGGTCACTGGAACAGGTCGTTTTTGGTGATGAAGATGATTCGAGTCCGGTGGGCACGGGGCTCCTATCACTTGCCTCGTTTGAGTTTTTTCGACAGCGCTGCCGCTGTCGTCTCTAGCGGGTGAAGCAACCTCTTGACCAACGGCGGCAACATCCGAAAGGTACAGTCGAGCACGGCTCACGTAAAGTTTGTTTTCTTCAGTTTTCGAACATAGTTTCACGCCGCACGACTTGGTGTCGTCATTAACACCAGCGTCGAGACCGCATTTCCCGATCACATCGACGCAAGGTTCTGAAGCGTGTCCGATCGCAAGACGGTCGTCGCGGACAACCGAATCGGTTCCACCATCATCATTACAACTACTCCCCCTGCTCCTCCTGCTAATAACAACGTCTTCGTCGTCCTCTTCGACTTCTTGCGAGGATTCGCGGATCACGCTATTCTCTGGAGCGTTTAGTCTGCTGCTCTTGAAGATCTCGTTCCTACAGTTTGTTGTTTTTGCTCGGGAACTAACAATTTTTTCGCCCGTGGAATCGAATTCGTCGCATATCCTCTCCAGAGATGCTATGATATCTTCTAGAGGGCTGTTACTGGTGGTGCTGCTGCTGCTGTTGTTCTGCTGAACTGCCGAGGACGACGGGGAAGAAGAAGAACACAAAATAGGGTTACGGCATCGTTTGCTAAAGATAGAAATCCCGACATCATCACCAGAGGTTGCAGCGGAAAAAGAGGATGAGGAGGAGGAGGAGGGGGACGAGGAGGTAGTGAGCGTCGCAACTCCACCCGTTTCTTCGCACTTTCGAAGAGGAGGTCCACTGACGCTACCACTGCTCTTGAATGAGCCCAATATAGGCGAGGGGCCTCCACTCTTGACGGTGGCGGCGGCAGCGGGCCCTCTTGCTGATCCTTTAGTATTGTCGTTGTTGTTGTTGTTGTTATTATTATTATTATTATTACCGCTACAGCTACCTTTTCTCTTTTCTTCGGCTCGGCTGAGTAAGAACGGTTCCACTTTAGTTCCGGTCGTTGTTGTTGTTGCTGTTGGGCTGGATGAACACGTTGCTGTGGTACCACTTTCGCAGCTTGACCGTCGCAGACGCGGTGGGACCGGCGGTGGCGAAGTCTTGTCGATGTGACCTGGAGCGGCGACTGTGGTCGAGATGAGGTCACCGTCGCTGCATCTGCGATGTTGCTGTTCGACACTCGGATCCACTCTTAGGAAACCTCGACCTTCGTCCTTGAAATATAAAGGAACATTTTTGGAAATATTATTTATTTTGTTACAATCTGGAAAAGGTTCTTTTTTTTCTTTCTTTTATTCATTATTATCGCTATTTTGTTATTCCGTGACCCTCTAAAGAGAGAAAGAAAAGAAGAAACCTCTTCGAGGAACACTTTCAGAAATCAAGTGAGTCTTCACTTCAGGGCTCTCGAGAATGACAAGCTCCATTTTCGAGAACGTGTTCGTAAATTTGGTTACACGGCGGAAACTCAATTTACCGACCTGAAACCTCTTCATTCCAACCCCGTAACACATAGTTTACGGAAATTTCGCCTCCGTCATTTCGTCCCCTGTAGCCGGTATATTCCGCCCCCCGAACATTTTACCTGCTCTGACCGTGTGATTGAGCAAGTATGTGATTGTATGATTGACCAAGTGAGTGGCTGAGTTACCATATGAGTGGCTGAGTTACCATATGAGTGGCTGAGTTACCATATGAGTGATTGAATTACCGTAATACAGAGAAGTGGGTGAGTAAGTAACCGTGTGAGTGAATGACCGTTAGACTTACCAAGTGAGTGACCAAGTGAGTGACTGTATGAGTGACCAAGTGAGTGACTGTATGAGTGACCAAGTGAGTGGCTGTATGAGTGACCAAGTGAGTGACTGTATTTATGACCAAGTGAGTGACTGTATGAATGACCAAGTGAATGCTTGAGTGACCGTATGAGTGACCAATAGAGTTCTATAATACAGTATCTCTGGAAGTTTCAGTTCCCAAAAAATTATAATAACCCCGAGGCTCCTAAACTGGATTTTTCGGGCCAGTTAAGTACGCGACACCCACTTGAGTCATCTGTGAATGGGCTGCGGGTCACTTAAATGATCTAGAACTATTCGGTGGGCCATCTAAGTGATCTATGAATATGCCACGGATCTTTTAATTGAAAAAAAAAATTTAAATGGTCTGCGGGCCGCTAAAGTGATCTCGAACTGTGTTGTGAGCCACTTGAGTAATCTGTAGATGCGCTGCGGGTTCACTTAAGTGATCTGTAAATATGATGTGGGTCATTTAAAAGATTTATAAATGTGTTGCGAGCCACTTGAGTGATCTGCAGGTCGCATAGGTGATTCGTAAATTTGTGACGAGCCACTTAGGTGATCTGTAAATCTGCCGTGAGTCATTGGTGTAATTTGGAAGTGTGCCACAGGTCCCTTATGTCATCTGTAAATATACCGAGGGTCACTTGATTGATCTGAAAATGTGCTACGGGACGCTCAAATGCTCTGGAATCGTGCAATTGGTTAAGCAATTCGTAAATGTGCCGCTTAGTTCAATTTAAAAAACATTAGATTCAAGGTGGTGGACCACATCAGGTAACCCTAAGGGAGGCCTAACGTTTGGCGCGCGGGGCATGAGTTTAGTATATATATATATAGGGTGGGTCGCAATGAATTTCTTAAAAAGAAATTTTGAGTTCTTAGCCTTATAATTAATATATAAAGGTGTGTGTGTTTTCTCTCGTCCAAAATTTTATTTTTTCGAAAAATATTTTTTTGCATCAGCGAAATAAATTTTCGATCTTCTGCGGGGGGTGGGGGGGGGGGCACGAGTCCCCCTCCGCGTACTGATCACGATATGCGTTAGGAGGTGGGGGGGCAAAGCTGACGGGGGAGGGGGGGGACAAGGGGTCAAAAATGGCTAAAAATCTGCTGACGCAATACTTAAACGGCCCTAAACAGCTAGACTGTGTTTTTTTCCCCCTTTCTTTCAGCACAGAAAAGAAATATACGCCCAATATAAAAATAATACAAAAAGACTTTTCTTCCCAAAAAAAAAAAAAGTATTATCTTCCTAGAAAGCCACACACTTCATGGCAGGTGTCTTTGTATCATAGTGGGAAAAATAAAAGCGATGGGTGGAGTTAATTTTCTTTGTTTCGTGTTGGGGGGGGGGAGCATTTATCAGCTCGCAATCGAAAAAAAAATTATTCTTGCAAATAGATGGTAATTTGTAGAAGGTCTAGTGATTTGCAATGCGATAGGTATAATGCGGATCAGGAAAATTTCAAATCTAGGGCAGAAGCAGGTGAGCTGCAGGTCAGTCTGTCCTCGAGAAACTGCTTGTTTCTTCTCTTGCGCTAATAATGAGTTGGTTGTTTTAGCACAGCCATCTTCAACTTGTTGCTCATCGTGGCCAATTTCGTGCCCGCGAACACTTGATCAACGCTTCAATTAAACACCCTGTATAAATTGCAGTCAAGTAGTACAGTTATGTAAATTTTAGGCATGGGAATGGCAAAGTTGCCATAAGGGGTGCTCTTTGTTTAATGGTGGGCATAAGCAGTGCTCGCGACTCGAGAGAGTTTGAAACAAAGGGGAGACGTGGTAGTATGCGACTTAAAAAAATTCTTATTATTGGCATAGGTTGAGGTGAAAATACAGCGCAACCCTTCCCCCCGCCCTGTACCCGCTAATAGGTTGAAACCCCCTCTTTCATTTTCAGTTTATTCCTGTAGGACACGAATATGTTCTTAGCACCATTTTTTTCAGTAAGCTCTAATATGGTCAAGCGCCGCAATGCAAACGAAGAACATACAGTATGTTCACGCACAAAGTCATCTTCCCACCTCAAGTCTTCGGCCATCAATTTCCGAAGTGTTACTTCCTTCGAGGCGGTAGCACCGTATATAAGAGGATATATTTTCCTATAATAATAGCAACCCATATTTTTGTAAGCAATTCACGTATACTTGCCTGTTGCTTCCTCTTCTGATGATCGACGCCAAGTAGGGCCCCGAACTCAGGAATTTGGCTGCGACTCTTCGTGGTTGTCGCACTGGTGATTGTGGATGACGATGACAGTTTCGAACTCCTGACAACCACATTCGGGGAATTAGTGGCGTTTTTTTGTTGCTGCAGCAATGTCCCGCGTGGTGCGAGTATGTCTCCCTGCGTGGGAGCCCCTCCATCAGCCCCTGCATTCGCCCCAACAGTAGTAGTTTTGGGCGCCTCGGAACTCCGGGCTTCTATCTCCCGGGCCCTGTCTTTGACAGAGATGCGTGGGGAAGTTTGTGACGTCATGGCGACGTCATCTTCCACTAAAGAGGGTCGCCTTCCGCTGCTATGATGTGCGTGTGTATTCCACCAGTCTTCTTCTACTTGTTTGTTCTTTCTTCAGTGAGCATGGACAAGAAACTCTCGGGTAGGAGCCAAACCCCCGAGAATAGATTGGAGAGTGTGTGTGTCTTTTTTTCTTCTTAGCAATCTCTTGAATGATCGCTGTTCGAATGAGAAGAGAAAAATATGAAATAAAAGAAAATGCTTCAATGTGACACATGGTGGGGAAAAATTCAATTAATAACTAATCAATACTATAATGATCCTTTTGGGAGGAAGAATGCTGCCTTGCTAGGCTACCCAAAAGAATCAATATTGATATTTTTTGCAGCATTAAAAACGGAAAAATACATTAGCAAAAAATAATTACATAATGACTAATAAAAATAATTTTACAAGGGTATAATTTATTATTATATGGCATTATTTAGTAATATTACGGTAAATAATTACTAGAGCATTGAAAAACTTTAGAAAATCCATTGTTGCTCAGATCATTGTCAAACCTATTGTTGCTCAGATCATTGTCAAACCTATTGTTGCTCAGATCATTGTCAAACCTATTGTTGCTCAGATCATTGTCAAACCTATTGTTGCTCAGAACTTAATCGAAAACCTGGTGTCAGATCGTTACTTGTGAACCACTTGTCCCTGATCGTTTTTTAAAAACCTCTTGTTACAACGATTGCTTTTTAAAAACCTCTTGTTACACCTATCGTTGCTTGTGAACCACTTCACCGATTGTTTTTTTTAAAAAACCACTTGTTACACCGACCGTTGTAAAAATTTATTGCTACTCAGATTATATATTGTTGTAAATCACTCGATTTTCGGATCGCTGTTAAAAGTGTTTCCTATTGTTGCTCATTGTTAAAAATTTATTTTCATGCAGATGGAACGTTGTCAAAAAATATCTTTTTTTTCACGAATCATTGTTGAACATGCAGTGTTGCCTGAATTTAAAGCATCTTTTGTTGTGCAGAGCATTACTGAAAACCAGTTGTCCTCAGTTCCTCTGATCGTTGTTGAAACTCTATCGTTGCTCTGATCATTGTTGAAAACCTATTGTTCCTCAGATCGTTGTTGAAAACCCATTGTTCCTCAGATCGTTGTTGAAAACCTATTGTTCCTCAGATCGTTGTTGAAAACCTATTGTTCCTCAGATCGTTGTTGAAAACCTATTGTTCCTCAGATCGTTGTTGAAAACCTATTGTTCCTCAGATAGTTGTTGAAACCTATTAATTCCCTCAGATCATTGTTAAAAATCTATTGTTCCTCATATTGTTGTTCAAAATCTATTGTTCCTCATATCGTTGTTCAAAATATATTGTTCCTCATATCGTTGTTCAAAATCTATTGTTCCTCATATCGTTGTTCAAAATATATTGTTCCTCATATCGTTGTTCAAAATATATTGTACCCAAAATCGTTGCTGAAAACCAGTTATTGCTCAGATTATCGTCAAAAACCTATTGTTGCTCAGATCCAGAGGCACCGACATGAAGAAAACATTGGTTGGGGGGGGGGGCTGAAAGTTTCTGATCGTTCCGTATATACTACATATTGTCGTCGTTAAAAGTATTTCCTATTGTTGCTCAGAGCATTAAAAACTTAGTTTCGGGCGGTAACGTTATCAAAAATGTATTTTTTTTGCGCGGATCCTTGTTGAACATGTGTTGTTCCCCTATAAACCTATCATTGCATCATTATTGAACATTTATTGTTATGTAAACCTATTGTACCTCAGATCGTTGTCTAAAACTTATTTTGTTCTTCATATCGTTGTCTAAAACCTGTTTTGTTCTTCATATCGTTTTCTAAAACCTATTGTTCCTCAGATCGTTGTCTAAAATCTATTATATTCCCAGATCGTTGCTAAAACCTCACTATACAGTACTTAACTAATTGTGGAGTTACTTAGATCGCTGAAGAAAGCAATCTGGTAAATGATGAACAATTCTGAAAAAGTGTTGTTATATCTACATAGTTGCTGAAACAATCTATTGTTTTTCTTATCATTGCCAAAAATTTATGTTGTCAAAATCATTATAAAAACATATTGTTGCACAAATAAATGTCGTAAGACGACCACCTGGAAACATATTGTTGCACAAATAAATATCGAAAGACGACCTCAGTTGAAAACATGTTGTTGCTCAGATCGTTGCGGAGAAAACATATTGCTGCTCAGATAGATGACATCGAAACGAATCGATATTAAAAAATCACAAATATTGAGCTTTTCAGTTGAATGAACCAAATTCGCGACCGACAAGGGTAAACGGTTAGATATCAAAAGGGGACGATTTTCATCTCATTAAAATTTCAAGAATTTAGTACAAAATAATATTTCTGCATTCCGGTACAAATTGGTTTCTTTCTTTTGACAGAAATCGATCGAAAGCCATTTCCTTATTCTTTCCAAGCTTATCATTACAAGAAGAAGACAGTATATATCCTGTATATTGTGCGAAACTCATGCTTAGTGACTTTTTAGTCTCAGATAGTCCTCTTCCTCTTTTATTTTTCGGGAAATTCACGTCTAGACGAAAATTGTGGGCAAAAAAAAAATATTATTATTATTGTTATTTTCGTGTCGCATTAGTTGTCTCGACAGACTGCGACGAAGAAAACTTGAAAAACGAGTGAAAATTAAGAAAAAATTCGATTTCTTACATTTTTAGGGGCATTTCTTTTTTTTTCGGTGAAAATTTAGAAATAAGAATCGAAGTCGAAAAATTGATTGATCGATCGGTCGATGGATATTCTTTGGTATTGTATGGTTAAAAAAAACATATAAGATGAAAGGTTTTCCGAGTTTCGGAAGTATGCAAGAAGTCAGTGTTCAACGTGTTAATTACATAGGGTCCGGCTGGTCATGTTCCCTACATATACTCTCATCCTATACAGTATTATTACAGCCCACCCATTTTCTCAGCCAGAGTTTTAGCAAACCCCCTTATATTTGTTTTAAAGTATAAAAATTTTAAAATTATAAGGTTTATCACTGGGTTCCCAGGCGAAGCTCTATCAGCCTTTCTTGTGCTGAGCATTCCTGCTGGCGATAAATTTCCAGTGTAGTCGAGTGGCTATAGCGACGGACTCGCATCGCGAGGACCCGGGTTCGAACCCCACGTCGTGGTTGGTGGAAGTTGGTTTCTGTGGTACTCAACTTCTTGTCGATCTCCCCGTTAAAAAGTCTCGCCATAGAGAGCAGCAGGCCTACAATGATACAAATATTTAATCATTAGGGTACACTTCATTAACAATTTGAAATATTGATGGCGGCACTACAAAAATAAGACACAACACTAGATACGCACTCAGACAGTTAGGTACATACACTCTCTTCCAGACTTTGCCACGAAGCTGGGCTGGAAGAGATATCGGCAACGGGATAAGTCCGGCGGCTAGTTCTGGCGTTCTATCTTTCTTTGCGGACAGTAAACCACCATCCATCGATACTTAACTATTTCGATGTAACATTCTTGATTCTTGCGCGACATGATTCGGGTGCGGATCCCAAGAAAAGCCTGACAGCAAAAAACGATATGAGGAATTCTGTCCCGCAAAATTCGGGGAGCATGGGTCAAAGTCGACTTTTTTCAACTCAAATGTCCTTTTTCCCCTCCTCCCGACACAACTTCAGTGTGAAACGATATCTATATTGGTAAGTTTTACTTTCCAAGTACTGACAGACGGATCCCAAACTTCCAACATTTATGGCTAACAAACACTCGTGGTTTGCATCTCAAATATCTTTTTTCCAGTTGGAAAAATCTCTCTTCTATATGTATATAATTCCTGTTATTATTTCTCTTCAAAAGAACACCACCCTGACCGATGTAACGGCATCCTTTTCTTCTACCGAAAAGAGTAGAATCACGCCAGAATATTCCGTTTAGAAAACCGTTCTTAAAACTTCCTTTATGAATGTGTTTTTCTAATTTTTTTTTATTCAGTTTGTTATTGTGCGTGTGTGTTTGTATCCATGATACGAGTAATATTTTTTCAGTAACTGTCAATTATTATCGAAATTCATGATTGAATTTCAAATTCGCTTATGACAGTCACGACACTTTTTTCACAAAGGAAGCCAGCCACCACATAGCGACTACAGGTGAATAAAAGAAAGGAGGGGCGAGGGTGGGCGATTGGCCTTCTGTTTACTGAAGATCCATTTATACGAGTTGAGTGATTACGTCACTTATCAAACAATTTTCGATATCATAACCATGTATTCATCTTTCACGCGGCAGGGGCATAAAACTACCGTTAGCTACTTTAGTCAGCCCTCAGCCATCTTTAGCCGACCACTCCCGTTCAACCAACGTGATCAGCGACGACTTCTGGAAAAAGGGAAGGAGGGAGGCAGGGGTAATATCGGCATAACGCTATGTAAACGGGCTGTAGCGAAGATACCGGTAACTCCCCGGGTTTGCCTTATTTCCCACGTTAACTATATGACTATGAGTGAAGTGCAATGATTGAATAATTTCACCGTTGTAGACCCGTTGCTCTATGTGGCAAAACATTTCAACGGGAAGATCGGGGCTTACATTTGGCCCATCCAAGCATGACCAGGGGGCTTCATTCCCACAGAAGGCTTACATGATGAGAGATCACATACAATGATCTTCTTGAGTAAGTAGGCACGAAAACAAATTGTTATTCCCAGTTAAGTATGCGACCCATAGCATCAGTTCTCCCAGGGACTCCCTGATGTTGAGACAGCCCTGCTTAGAACCCCCCCCCCACTTCAAGAAGGAAGCTTACTGAACTCTGGTTCATGATAGGCACGAATCCAGGATGATACGTTGAAAGGAGTGATTTATTGTGTACAGTTCTCTCAATATTTTATGGGACATGCAAATTTTTCACACTTGATTCGACTCTTGCGAAGGATGATCACCCTCTCCTGTCTGGATTCGCGCCTGACCCAACGGTCCAGATCAATTTTTGTTTATAAAATTTATGTTCGTTATACATTTAGTTTTGACTAAATTTAATTCAATTTAATTAATTAATTTAAAGAAAGGGTCTGTCTACTGGATGAGAGTTTCGCGGGGGGCTGAAGAAGACGGGGGGGGGGGGGCACGAGAAGAAAATATGACGCAAAGTGGGGCCATAGGCTAAAAAAATTTAAGAAACACTGCTCTATACCAGTGAGTCCCAAACTTTTCCAATCGCAGCTCTCCCCCTTTGACAAAAAAATTATCACATATGGTGACCATATGTCCAGGAAAACCAGGACACCCGATTTTGTATTAGTATATGTGCTATCTCAAAAGCATTTTTCGGAGCGCGTTTTTCTCTCAGTTCCCAATTTGCGTAATTAGTGATGAACGAAACCAAATTATTTTTCATTATTTAGTTTTCAGTTCTGTTTTATCATGAAATTGGAAGTGTAGGATGAGGTGTATGTTTTTATTTTTTTCCTTGATTTCTATACGCAGTGTGATTCAGAAAGAATCGTCTAATTTCTAAATGATTCTTCGCTTGCAATCGACCGTTAATAATATTGTTCATAATGCGTAGACTTCCCCCCTAATATACATTAGCATATTGCTTATCTCATTCAGTTTTTTTCAAAAATGTTTTCGAATTTTGAAATCGGATGATTGTTTCCAAATCATCCTGTATAATTATTAACTAAATATATTGATTACAAATAGAATTTGATAAAATTATATTATATGATACACATGATAAGTAGTGCAGTTCAGTAAAGGTATTTTTTGTTTTGACATATTTTCATTTACGTTGCGGAGAATGAAAATAAATGGGAAATCTCTCGTGAACCCCTAGTTTATAAGTGCGAACTTTCTGAGGAAGGAGAAGGATTGCGACCCACACTTTGGGAGCCACTGCTCTACACCATGGGTGCACAACGTTTTCAGTTGTCGAGCCAGTTTACGGTATTTCTGCCACTTGCGGCCCGGGAACATTTCAATAAAGTTTAAAACCATATGACCCGTATTTTACGGGATATTCCGGTAATTTTGGCCATACCCAACATTTCTATATATAAAATGTCCCCCTTTTCCCCCTATTTTTAACAAGGCTAAGTTGAATTTTTGAAATCAAGAATTAAGATTATTTTCATACGTTACAAGTTATATAATGATAATTATGACTCATATATTGATTAATATAATTGCAATTATATAATTAATTAATGTAATTATAGTCAAATGTATTCGTCTAACATATTTGTCAAACGTATACTTTTTTTTCTGAATTAAACTTTGACCTACAGTACCTATCATTTTTCGCGATTAGCGATTTTTCAGCAATTTTAGCGATAGGTTGTAACTTTACCCGACTTTGACAATTTTTGGCTGTAACAAGAAAAACTTTACTTGCCCTTGACAATTTTTCTCGACACTTTAATTCCCTTGCGACTTCTGTGGCGACGTCCTGTATTTTCAATATCCCGAAATATGGTCAGCATATGTATTTATCGTCTTGTGGGTTATTGATCCTTTTTTACCCGGGAACAACTTTCGTGGGCAGGAGATCGTGCATCCCTGCTCTACATCGATATTTTTTTCTTGATCAGTAGAATATCGTTATATCGAGATTCCACTGTGAATAATTTCCATAAAATGCATAAAAAAAAATTTATATATCTGTTACGGTATATGTGATAAGTCGGTTATTATGCATACTTACCAATCATCTTGGTAAGTTTGAAATTTATCACTTTTACCGGCGAATATACATAAATACCCAAGCACAGTTGACAAATTTGATAATTATTGAAAACATTGTCACTTTTACTGAAGATTATGCATAATAACCAAGCGTCTTTGGTCAATTTGATAAATATATTCAAATATATTTATCATAATCATTCAACTCATTTGAAAAAAAATCCAAGTGAGTCTAGTATGTGTGATCGGATACAGTCGGACCCCAATATAAGGATAACTAAGTATGAATTATTATGTATCGAATCCCGTTTTAACGAATACCGATATAGCGAAAATCTCTTTTCAACACGAAAACGTTTCTAATCCTCCAGATGAGTATACATAGGAACAATGCAAAAAAAACTAGAATTCTTTTATAACGAAATTTCGTTTTAACGAAGTGATTTCTCCGGTCTCTTGGAGTTCGTTATAATGGGATTCGTCTGTAGTAAGATTTCTCATGTTTACCAACGACGCGACGTTTCGGTATTATGCATGATCACCGAAAAAGTGATTAATTTAAGGAACTGAGTACTATGCATAATCACAGTGATAAATTCAGGGAAATTTATCAAATTTACCAACGACACTTGGGTACTATGCATAATCGCCGGCAAAAGTGATACATTTAGGGAAATTTATCAAAATTACCAACATGTTTGGTAAGTATGCATAATAACCGGTTATTATGTACAATAACCGCATTCATCACGTTTACAGTAACGTATATATCCGGCGATTTCATCTTCAAATCTTCAATCAAGTAAGGGCACACACCTCGACTAGACTCCATCCTCAAACCCAAACAGATGTCAATCGCATTTGACGAGTGTCAATATCACTGACATATCGAGCGAACTTTTCTTTTAAAAATGCAATATAATGATAACTAAAATCGAGGTAAAAGACTCACCAGCTGCGACCACAACTTGGGAACTAATATATGTAATCCTCGCCGTTGCAAATTAATTCCCAGATAGAACTTTTAAAAAAAAGAAAGAACTGTTGTCACATCACTGGGACTCTGAGAAGTGACGCTCACATCCAATGAAAAAGTGTTGGCCGTCGGCCGCCGGTCGTCGTGACGATGTCGTCTGTTGTGCTGATGAAAAAGCAAGGAAGAAAACGCGCGGCGGGCTGCGACGGCGGCCACGAGATCAACAGGTTGGCGGCGGCAACATCATCATTGGCAGGTTGGAAGCGTAAAAAAAAGAAAAGCAGACGATCAAACTTTTCTTCCTGGGAAACAGACGAAATACATTTTTCAAAATTTATATTGATCGGCTTTGACCGGTCATTTTTTTCTGTTTTCGAGTTAAATTATGCAGACGATCACACACTCGCGTTGTCCATCTCAAGATCGCCACTGATGGTGATTACGGAGAAAGCACTTCTGTTCTGTGTTTCTGCTTTTCAGTAACTTTTTTTCTCTTCTTCTCTATCCCTTGTTGGGATATTTTCGAATTCGCGCCAAGGAAATGCGCGAAATGCCGGAGGAATCAAAGCGGCCTTTTCATCTTTGGCCTGACCGTGAACCCGCCAAGCAAAAAGCCCCCCTAACTTATTTTTTTTTTAATGCTTATTGGGGAAGAGGTTACCAAAAATCTTGGCGAGCAACAAAAAAAAGTTACTGCTGCAATAAATAGTAAGTAGAAATAATTTTGTTTTTAATCTCCTTTAAATTCTTAGAAATTTTATGAGAATTTAATTGACAGTTTCAGAATTTAATAAACTTACAATAAATTCTTGAAAAATTTTGAAGAGGTTACCATTGGCGAACAACAAAAAAGAAAGTTACCGCTACAATAAAATAAGTAGAAATAAAATATATATATTTTTTTTAATCTCCTTTAAATTCTTAGAAATTTTATGAGAATTTAATTGACAGTTTCAGAATTACAATAAAGTTATAATAAATTCTTGAAAAATTTTGAAGAGGTTACCAAAGATCTTGGCGAACAACAAAAAAGAAAGTTACTGCTACAATAAAATAAGTAGAAATAAAAGAGATTTCTCTCTCTCTTCTTTTATTATCCTTTATATTCTTAGAAATTTTATGAGAATCTGAAAAACGTTCACGGTTTTAGAATTATAATAAACTTACAATAAATTCTTGAAAAATTTTTGAAGAGGTCATCAAATATCTTGGGAAACAACAAAAGAAATTACTACTGCAATAAAGTAAGTAGAAATAATTGATTTATTTTTTTATTCTCCTTTAAATTCTTAGAAATTTTATTAGAATTTAAACGTTTACGGTTTTACAATTATAATAAACTTAGAATAAATTCTTAAAAATTTTTAAAGAAGTTATCAAAGATCTTGGGAAGCAACAAAAAAAATTACTGCTGCAATAAAGTAAGTAGAAATAACTGATTTCTTTTTTTATTCTCCTTTAAATTCTTACAAATTTTATGAGAATTTAACAAACCTTTACGGTTTCAGAATCATAACAAACTTATAATAAATTCTTGAAAATTTTTGAAAAGGTTACAGAGGTATTGGCGAACAACAACAACAGAAAGTTACTGCTACAATAAAGTATGTAGAAATAAAAGATATGTTTCTTCCTTTATATTTTCTTTTGAATTCTCACAAATTTTAAAAGAATTTTAAAAAAAGTTTGCAGTACAAAAATTATAATATATTGAGTATAAATTCTTTCAAATTTTAAAATAATTTAAAGAAATTAGACTATACGAAATGAAAATTAATTCTTGTGAATTTTATAAGAATTTATAGAGAGAATAAATTCTTGCAAATTTTATAAGAATTAAAAGAGTGTATACAGTATATGAAAACAATTATAAGAATTTAAAAAGCGCATACGGTATCAAAATAAATTCTTACAGATTTTATAAGAATTTAAACAGCATATACGGTATAAATAGAAATTCTTAGAGATTTTTAAAAAATTGAAGAGAGTATACGGAATGAAAATTAATTCTTGAGAATTTTATAAGAATTTAAGTAGAGTATACGGTATGAAAATAATTATAAGGATTTAAAAAGCGTCTACGGTATGAAAATGAATTCTTATAAATCTTATATGAATTCAAAGAAAGAATAATTCTTAGAAATTTTATGAGAATTTAATTGACAGTTTCAGAATTTACCCCAGAATTTCACCCCATTAATTGCATTTTTAATGGGGTTGCTGTATTTTTGAAACATATGACATCCATATTTTTATGGGCATCTTTTTATCAGCCACCTCGTTGGGCATTTTGCCTGTTGTGGCGTTGTATTTGTATTTGTATTTGTATTTGTATAAATGCTTGTGAATTTCATCCGGATTTAAAGAGAGCATACGGTGTTGGAAAGAATTCTTACAAATTTTAAACGAATTTAAAGAGCGTATACAGAATAAAAATTATTCTTGATAATTTTATAAGAATTTGAGAAAATAAATTCTTGCAGATTTTATCTGAAATTGAAAGAGTATACGTTATGAAAATAAGCCTGCAAATTTTATAATAATTTAAAAATTTCATACATACATAGATGAAAATGAATTCTCACACATTTTATAAAAAGTTAGATTCTACATGTGTATGCACTTTATATTATGTTTATTTAACATTATATGTATAGCATTTATGTAACTTCAAATACTGTAAAAAATAGATTTTTACAGATTCAATGAAAATTTCAATAGAGAGATTACAGTATGAAAACAAATTCTTGAAAATTTTAAAAGAATGTAAAGAGTGTTTTGTTATGAAGGCTACATTTGAAAAGGCTTGGTTAATGCATGAAAGGTTCACGTGACATGCGACTGTTAGAAGAGGGGAACGAGATTTTAAAAGGGAACTCGGACAATAGAATTCGGAGAGAGAAGACGTGCGTTTTTTTGGAGGGCTGCTCTAGTTTTAGCAGGAATCCTAGTTGATGTGAATAAAGCTGTTTATTTGTTCTCGAATCTTTGTTCCTGTGAGTGTCTATCCATCCTTAAGTCCTCGGCGAAGAATCCCGGGAGAGATCCACGCGACGGGACGAATCTGGTGACAGGAGGTTCGACGAGATCCGGTGGAGGTTGTCACGACGTAATAAATAGTGTATATATATGTATAACGTTAAGTACAAAAATAAATTCCAGTACAAAATTTCTATAAAGTCTGAAATTATTTTTCCATCAAATATGAATTTTCATAAATTTTGAAATTTTTTTCATTGAATGGGAATTTTCATAAATTCGGAAATTAGTTTTTCACAAATTTTAATTTTTATTAATATTCTGTATAAGTTTTTTTTCATTGAGTAATTCTGGAAATACTTCTGTAAATAATTCTGGAAATATTTTTCATTAGTTCTAGAATTATTTCTTTCAATAATTTCAATAGTTATGCAGAAAAATAATTTCTCATTAATACAAATACAACGCCACAACAGGCAAATTGCCCAACGAGGTGGCTGACTTAAGAACATCATGGATCCCCGAGCCCCTACCTACTACTGCTACACCACACATGCACCCCCCCCCGCGGAACCCCCCAACGAATCGGTACATGCGGGAATGTGCGTGTACGTGTAGTGCAACCTGACGTAAAGTTTGGTTCTGTGTAATGCTTGTTATGTGTAGTGCTGTCATCTGCCCCCAGTTTTACTAACTATGAGTGAAGTGTTATGGTTGAATGATTTACCGTTGTAGGACTGTTGCTCTCTGTGGCGAGACTTTTTAACGGGGAGATCGGCTAGTATTTGCGCCTTGAAGTTGGGAACCACAGAAAACCAACTTCAGCCGACCACCACTGTGGGGTTCGAACCCGGATCCTCGCATCACGAGTCCGGCACTATAACCACTCGACCACCACAGCGGCCAATTAATTTTGAAATTATTTCTACCATTAGTTCTGAAATGTTTGCTAAAGTTTATTTTGAAATAACTACTTTTTTTCCATCAATTCAAGTTTTTTCATTGTGGTCGTTTTTGTTTCAACATTTCTATGAATTTTGTGGCAATGCAAGTCTTTTTCTTCGGCGGGCCACTACGAAGAAACATTGCGGACCACATGCTTTGAAAACTCCTGATTTACTGGGAAATTTTTGAAGAAGAATATTTTAATACAGAGTGTCCTGTAAGTGCTAATGCGGCCTTCGTCTCATCAACCGTCCGTCGTAGAGGTATGATTACAATTTAAAAAATGCTCAAAAGCCGTTCAAAAACTACCCTGTACCAGTTTCGAGAGTAAAAATACAATGTGTCACAAAATAAATCTAAATTTCTATACGGTATCCTTGTCCTCCAACTTCCGATTAGAAAGTTGTTGCCCTGTACCTCCTGAGGCCAACAGAATAAATTCCATGTTTGTAAGTGCAATATCCGATAAGATATTTGAATACAAAAATGGCTATGAAAGAACACCAAAAACTAACGGACACAACACTCCTTTCCTTTCCTCATTTATGTTGTCCTTTCCCAACTTATCACCGATTTTTGAATTAGATTATCTCGGTGAATATTGCACTTAGAAACAGGTTTTTTTTTAAGTTGGTCTCAGGAAAGACACGGCAATAACTTTCTAATCGGAAATTAGAGGACAGGGGCACCGTATAGAAATTTAAGTTTCTTATTTTACTATACACTGCATTTTCACTCTCAAAACTGGTACAGGGTAATTTTTTAACGTCTTTTGAACATTTTCTAAATTGAAACTATACCTCTATATCATACCTTTCAAAAAATGGCATATTAAATTGAAGGAAGGGGATAAAATCATGTTATAACGATCCTAAGGCCCCTTTCACACGGAGCGGATGCGGACGCGGGTCCGCATACCCTTTCAAACGAGCACTGAAGATGCGGACGAATCGCCCGCATCTTTAGTTCGAAATTCGTGCATAAAAACTGTTTTTTCGCAATTTTTGTAATTATTTTTCTCCTTCACCCCTGATTCAGTGCCCATAGGCAGCCTAGAGGCATTCTTTGGTGGTTTTTATCATTGAGCCTAAAGATGCCTCCATTTCGATCCTCACAAGTAGTCGATAGGAGAAAATATCTTAAAATATTTTCAAAAAATTTTGAAAAAAAATCTGTCTTTTCGGAAAAATACGAAAGAAAATTCCAAAAATATCCAAAGCATTCGATGTTCCAAAAAAAAAAAAAATTCAGCAAATATCAAAGAATTTGCAAGTATAAAAAAAGGGAGGAGTTGGGACTTTCAAAATGTCTGTGCTTAGAAGTATTCACATCACAATTCTGTCTTAGGCCGGGATTACACTATAAAAGTTTTGCAAAAGCTGATAAAACGTGAAAAATTCAACCATTAAGATCACCGGTTGCATTTGCTTGAATGCAACCGATGCGCCTATTGGTTGAATTTTTCAACTTTTATAAAAGATCTTTTACAAAACCTTATAGTATAATCCCGGCCTCAAGTATGGATTGCACTATAAAAATTTTATAATAATTCTTTTAAAAAAGCAACTAATATATTTATCGGTTGCACTTGCAATTTATTAGTTGCTTTTTTCAAGTTTTATAAAATAACTTTCATAAACCTTTTAGAGTGAAATCCCATCCCTAGATTAGTCACTTCTGAAATATAAAATTTCATTTTTTTAAGTTTATAGACTAAATATTGAGTAAAATATACTTGTAGGTATTCGGGGGGAACCACCAAAACTATTCAAGCGCTAGGGTCTTCAAACGTCTTAATCCGGCCCTGAGTGAACACCGTACGTGGATAACGTTGTTTAATAAAAGTATTTTTTTTTTAAGTTTAAAAAAATTAACAGATCAAAAATTTAAAAAAATAACAAATATTTAAAATAATATTTCAGATATTTATATTTTTTAAATAATTTTAAAAATTTAAAAAGAAAAAAATTATTATTTTTAAATTAAATTTGAAAGTTATTAAAGTATGTAGTCAATTAAATATTCATAATGAACAGAACGGCTTATAGTTTTGGTCCCGTCAGTGGCCGTTGTTGGCAGGTTTTATTGTATAAAATTGTGAAATATGGTCAAAAGGCAGTTGAAGTTGCTATATCTCAATCTCAGAAGGAAACGAAGGGATCCACGTATGTAGGTACATTATATTAATGAGCAGGGACCATCATATGGTGTTTTTAAGGGTATTTATGGCAAATAATTAAAAAAATTCCGTGAAAAATCACCTTCAAAAAGTAGCCAAAGATGCGGACGAATTCGCTCCGCATCCGCATCGTCTGAATAGCTCCGAATAAACCTATTGTCAAAACTTCTATGTGCGGATGCGGAGCCCGCACTTAGGTTTTGACACATGCGGACGACGTCCGGACCCGCATGAACATTTCCTAGGTGCGGAGATTTTTCGGCTCGTCTGAAAGGCGCAGTATATTCCAATTGTTAAAACTTCTTCCGGACCCGCATCCGCATCCGCTCCGTGTGAAAGGGCCCTAATCATAAGAAAATCACGTGAACACGGGACACGTCAAATCATTTCGACCCTTCCCCCCCCCCTTCTCCATAGAGCCGCCATCAGAGGTGCAGATGAGGTCGCTCCCGTTTTGGGGACCAAGAACTTACGATGATAAGTCGGAATTTGTGAAAGAAATTATTTTCATCCAGTCTGGAATAACTTCTTTCATAAATTCTGAATTTTCATTCATTCTGCATTTTTATCTAGAAAGAGATAATTCTGGGAATTAATTCTTTCATTCTATTACTCTGGCATTTCACCAAAATTCTAAAATTATTTCTTTTATTTAGTCTTAATTTTTGACTTACATTTATTCTAAATTTTCGATTCCCCTACTCCGCTCCACAGAATATATTAAATATCAGCCCCTTCGTCCCGATACTATAAGGATACCTCTGGCCCCACTATTATTTCGCAACGGTGCCCCACGTCTGGTAGGGGGGATGTGTGGCCACCCTGTCCCCCCTTCCCTTCCCTCTAATTTCCTTTGCATAGGCCTCCCTGACTATGAATGTTGTTTTTGTTTTTTTATTCAGAATAAATTTGTTTTCCCCAGCTGGAGAGACAAAACACGAGCTGAAAATCCCTATATGGAGCCAATACCAACAAAGAGGAAAAAGAGGCTTATGTTTAGTCTTTTAACGCCAATTCTGCTTCTAGTTTTCTTCTGTTTCCAGTTAATTGGCCGATTGCGTGACGTTTACCTTCGCGAATTGTGGTGTTATGATAGAGATTTGCGGAAACGTAATCCTCTCTCTCCGAGTTTCGTGCATGACTGAGGAGTCATCCAACTGATTCGTATACAAAGTATAGATAGAAATTATATGTACATAGAAGAGAGGGAGAGATGTAGAGAGCGTGTGCCAGAGAGTCACACTGTGTAATTGAATTCCTGTATCTGTAATAGTATCTTCTCTGTCTCTATGTGTGTATATGTAATTATATTCCTGTGAGTTCTTTGTTATTGCTTTGGGGTGATAGAGAGCTTTGTAGTTATCGTCCTGCGTGAGAGCCTAATTCAACGTTCTGGAGCATTGTTTACTGTATTAACGTTCATAAACGTCAATTTTAACCAGCGTTTTGGGCTCCTAGATAGAATACGCTGCCCTTCCCCAAGTATGTCCTGAATGTGGCCAGGGCATGCTTGCATCCGGAAAGGGACGATGGGGCGATCGCACCTCCCAAGAGCCAAAACACGAGGGAAAAATTTATCTGTCCCGTAAAATACGGGACGATTCAACAAACGGAAACAATAAATCGCCCCTGCCAACACATCGCCCTGGATCAGCAACTGCCTCGGCTTCATTCACAGCTGAAGATGTTAGATTTCGCTACAGTTGATATTGAATATGTTCACCTTGGCTACATTTGAAGCTGGAGGCATCTGCTGGGCTTCATTCGCAGATCATGATGTCTGCCTCCACTCCATTCCTAACTGGATACGTCTGCCTCGTCTTTATTCGCCACTGGAGATGTCTGCCTCCACCCTCATCGCTGTCATGGCATTATTCGCAGTTGATGGTATCTTCTCCGGCTACATTCGCAGATGCTGGTGGCTTCATCGGATACATTGAGATGTAGGTCTATTCGGAGATGTCTGCGTCTGCTTCATTTGTAGCTAGAGATATCGCCTCGGTTTTATTTGCAGCTGATGGTGTTTACCTTGGCTCCATTCGTAGCTAAAAATATGTTGCCTAGGCATTATACGCAGCTGAAGACGTCTGCCTCGGCTCATGTGTGGATCAAGACAAAGATTGGGGACCATGGGGGAGGATCGCTACTCCAAAAAATGAGGGGGACATTTATCTGTCCCGTAAAATGCGGGACGATTCAATGAACCTAATTAATAAATCCCCCCCCCCCCATCATATCGTCCTATATCCGTGCTTGGTTTGGGAGGAGGAAAACAATTTTGCGGATCTCTATGGGCTGACAGCGCGAGAAGTGTGTTTGCAAGAGAAGAGGGGGAGAAAGAGAGGGAGCTGGACCTCCTACAAATTCGAGCAGTAAATTCGGATGGGTAGCGGGTTCGAGTAATGCGCTCTATATTCTTAATGTCTTGCTACTAGATTGGAAATTGGGAAAAGAGCAGTAGAACCATAAATCGACTTCTGAACAAGGTTTTACCGCGTAGACCGACTGTATACATAGGGATAAGCGAAAAATGATCAACTATGGCATAAAAAAATTCGTAACTCTTGTATAGATGTGAACAGGGCAATCTTGAACATCATGCTTTGAGCCAAGGGCATCATTTCCCCCCCCCCCCCTCCTGCCTCAGCAAAGGGATTTTTCTGAAGCACCCTACCTGTGTAACTATAAATTTCTTCTCGAAAATTTTATCCAGATGTCACTATCATGAAACCACAGGGCCGTGCCAAAGCCTCCTAGATACTAGTACTTCTAGGAGGCTTTGACCGTGCCCATGTGCATCCTACATATTCGAGGGGTATGGCTCCTACGTATTTTCATGATAAGCAAGCGTCCTACGATTTTCAAGGGGAACCTGCGAACCGGCGCTTCCTACGAATTTAAAGGGAAGAACCTACGTACCTGCGCTTCTTAAGAATTTCTATGGAAACCTACGCCTCTTACGAATTTCTATGGAAACCTACGCCTCTTACGAATTTCTATGGAAACCTACGCCTCTTACGAATTTCTATGGAAACCTACGCCTCTTACGAATTTCTATGGAAACCTACGCCTCTTACGAATTTCTATGGAAACCTACGCCTCTTACGAATTTCTATGGAAACCTACGCCTCTTACGAATTTCTAGAGAACCTAGGCCTTCTATGCATTTTAAGAAATACTACGCAAGCTTCGAATTTATGTCTGGGGGAAAAAGCATAATATTCTACGAGTTTCAATTGATTTTTCTAACTTTCAAACCGGAACTTATCCAGCCACGACGCATGGTTAGCTAGAACCTATACCATGCTGACAATGTTCATGCCCATACAGTGGCAATGTTTTACAATGAAGTTTTAAAACAGTTGATGGTGTTTGTTTCAACTATTTAACGATCAGAGACGAGATATCTCGGTTCGGGACTCTTTATTGATAAAACTGTAAAAGAAACTCGACTTTCTTTTACTTTTACTTTACCTCAGCATTGTCTTTTCAGCTTTTTCTCCTTTACTACGGTTTGACCAACACCATCGATAGCAGAAGGCTTCCGGGCGAAGTTCGTGACGTCACTGAAGAAGGTCATCTCACTTATTGCCATTGGATATAGCAGGCTGACGCATGTGCTATCTTTACCCTTTTTTATAGTATATCCAATGCTATAGGTGAGATGACCTTCTTCAGTGACGTCAGAGGCCTTCTGATATAGATGGTGTTGGCTTGACACGATTAAAGGAAAAAAAACGAGTATATCTTACATAGAGTAAGGGAAGCCGAGAGAAAGAGAGGGAATGAACCTGTTCCTTGTATTTCCGATGTGCGAACAATGATACAAGTTTTTTGAGATTTATCTCTGTCAGTTCAACTGCGCGTCTTCTATATTTGTTCGGAAAAACCTAGTGAAGGGGTCAGGCTAGTGAAACTTCATCGCGGTGCATACTGGGTATTGCAATAGATTCGAAGTCGGAACTTCCGAAGACGATGAAGACAAATACTGGTTGCTGCCGGAAGTTGATGCTATGTGGTTTTACAACATGCCGCTGTGATGGTCGAGTGGTCATAGTGACGGACTCGCATCGCGAAGATCCGGGTTCGAACCCCACAAGCGCCGCAGTGGTGGTTGGCTGAAGTTGGTTTTCTGTGATTCTCAACTTCAAGGCGCGAATGCGAGCCGATCTCCCCGTTAAAAAGTCACAGACAGCCCTATAACGATAAAATTATTGAGTCATAGTGAGAAAATTTGGTGGCAGATGGCAGCACATAATAAGCATTACACAGAAACGAAACTTCGTCAGGTTCCCAATTCATTAGAAGTTCCACAGAGGAATATGGACGAGGTGTATGTGTGTGTTGTTTAGTAGTACAGTCGAATTCCGTTTTAACGAATAGCGAAAATCTCGTTTTAACGAACACTTTTCTAATCCCCCAGATAAGCTTACATAGGAATAATGAATAAACCTGGAATTCCTTTGTAACGAAATTTCATTATAGCGAAGCGATTTCTCCGGTCTCTTGTAGTTCGTTATAACGGGATTCGACTGTAGTAGGTTTTATAACTTCAAGGCGCAAGTGCAAGCTAGACTGCCCTTCAAAATGAATCTCGCCACATCGAGTGAGAGTCAATATTTGCATTTCAAATATACAGGAGGAACGGACCTCGTATAGAGAGAAACGATGTCACTCTCCACTGGTTATAAAGACTTTCGTACTTCGCACCTCCTAAACTCCTCCTTAGCATACGTACCTGGCACAGACGAAAGTGGGGGCTGGCATAGGGGGCCGTGCTGCCGCCCCTTCAAGATGTTAAAGAATTGAATTTTTTGACAAAAGTAATTGAAATATTCAAATAAAATAATTTTTTATGATGTTTCAATCAATATTTCTGTGTTTAAATGTTTTTCTAAAGAGGTTAGTAATTCAAAATTTCTCTGAAGAGATTGCTTTGCGTGCCCTCCAAGGGGGTCGATCTAACGTATACCTCCCTGGGAGGAGGTATACATTTTTTTTTTCATTATTCTTTTATTCTTACTCTAAGGTACGTCTCTGACGAGACCACAGGAACCTACACAGGATCGATTTTTAGAGGAATCATACCGATTTTGGGAAGGGGAGGGGGGAGCAAGGAACCTTTTCCCAAGAAATTTCGAGTTATTAACCTTCAAAAGCATTTTGAATCACCAGAAACTGATTAAGATGCACAAAAATTTATCTTCCTTCGATGTTTTAATCTTTTTTACGAAATTTCTTAAATATTGTTAGTTTTGGATCGTCTAAAGAGCCCCGTCCCTGCTCTATTGACCAGAAGAAACGCTTGTCCACGCAGTCTTAACAATTGTTTGTCATAACGAAAGAAAAAAAGCATTATACGCGTTTGATAAGAAATTTCAAAAACTGCGCACTAAAAGCACTGCTATTGAAACGAATAGTTTAACCCCCTTAAATGCACGATTTTCTTCTTTTTTTTCGATCTGACAGGATTTTTTTTCATAGTGACTGACACGTATAGAAAGCCAGAAAAATCATTAAAATCTGTTGCGAATTGTATTGCCTAAACAGGGCATTATAAAGGGTGTATGAAGCCTCAAAAATGACATGTAAAATAAACGTATTGAAGTAATATTACTTTTTAAATAATTAATAATCCATAATTACCTTGTTTGGGATTCAAACTATAGTAAGAAAAAAAATTCGAGTTACAAACATCTAAGTGAAAAAAGAAATGATAATAAAACATTTTAACAAATAAGTGAAATCACAACCACACATGCCCTGCAACAAACAAAGAGCTGTTGTCGTTAATAGCCGTTAATCAAAGTTTTACTGTAACATTTTTTTTCTTCAAAAAATAGACCCCTCTCCCCCCCCCCCCCCCCATATTGCCAAAGTATGCATTGATTCAGAAATCTAAAAAGGGATTAAAGTCAACAGCAGATGATGCTAATAATCTCCTTTTTTGGAATTGGCATTACTCATCGAAACTAAAAAGGCGAGAGATGGTTTTTTTCAAAAGGGCTTAACGTAATGTACAGTGGCATTTTAACAGAAGGGTAGATCGGGGCCTAGAGTTGAAAAAGAGCCCCAAATTATTTAAGACTTTCATTTATTCTGAAATTATTTCTTTCGGTATAATTCTGAAATTATTTCTCTCCTTAATTCTTGAAATAATTTTTTTCATTGCGGCGAGATTTTTAGAATTTCCTGTACATTCTATAATTATAAGATGCCTGCATGAGCGACGGAACCTGGGGATTGAGGATATAATAGCAAGTGCCGGAACTAGATGCTTGGACAGCTGGAGCAAGCACGCATTTTGGCACCCCCCTTGTAATGTTGAAGGAGAGGTTAAAGGGTGAAATTTGTGCCTTTTTTTTGGTCCGGTGCCCGGAGCACCTGACCCGCCGGCTTCCCCCTGGTTGCACTTTGATTTCACCCTCCCTCCTCTAAATGATTAAGGAATATGCAACGGAGGCGTCCTCCGTCCTTTTGCGTACGAGTCCCCTATATTGGAACGATTAGCACCTTTCAACCCCTCTTCAATGTTTTATTCATGTAGACACCTCTGAATGCCTTTTTGGATGTCGATATTTCTTTCCTTAAGAAGAATGTTGTCGGGGTCCTTCAAGCACCCCCTTCCCCACTTATACAGTAATATTAATTTACCATATGCTGCAGGGGCGTAGCCAGAAATTTCGTTCGGGGGGGGGACCACTTTCATTTCGGGGGGGGACCAAAGTGACAGAACAATGGATTTGGCCATCTTTTTCCCTTTTTTCGGTCATTTTCTCACATTTCGGGGGGGGGGGACCAGAACCCCAAGTCCCCCCCCCCCTGGCTACGCCCTTGATATGCTGCACAACGTTGTTAGTGGGGTGTCTAGAAAGCCTCACATGAGGCTTTTTCGAACTATTTTCTAAATTTACTTTTTTTTAAAGTTTTTAGCTATTATCTAAAAATGGCCCACGTCAAATAGCTCCGAGCACCATATGTAGCCCACGGGCCATGCGTTGAAGCTACTGGTAGTTGAAGAAACGCTGTAATGTGAGTACGTTGCGCCATCTACCTGGAAGAAAACGGAAAACAAACGTGTAGGAAAAAGTGATTTTTAGCTTCGATTTTCCGATTTTTTGTATTTTCCGGAAGTTCTTCCGTTTCTATTCCCTTTATTAGGGTTTAAAAAAAAAATATATATATATAAAAAGAAGAATGTTTCCTTGGTGTTGTGCCAAAACCCACACACAAATTATATCGAATTTTCATTCATAAATTCAGGTTTTCATAAGAGCATTTTTATGTTTGCATACAGGGCTGCAACTAGGGGGGGAAAAAGTAAGCGGGTCTGGTGCCCCAGGAGCGGGAACAGAGAGGGCGCCAATTTCACTTTATTCCCTCCACGAGGGCGGCGGCAAAATGCGTGATTGTCCTGGCAGACCAAGCATCTAAAATAGTTGCTACCCTCTTTGTGTGTGATATCGGTAGGAGATGTCGAATTGGTTCTAGACAGGTAAAGCGGATTTTAGTTGGTTGAGGTCCGGGCCCATCGGGCTCTATAGATCTGGAAAAAAAAAGGTTGGTTTATTCCTAGCTCCAGCCTCGACTAAATGTTTCCCGCCGTGATTCAAAATGGCTCTGTCCAGTGTTCGCCAATACGCATCAAAATTCTATGTTATTCCTCCAAATTGAGAGTTGAAGTTAATAGAATTATTTCTCACTGATAAGAAAAATGTTCCTTATAATTTTGAAGAGTAGGGCAGATATTGGTTGGTTGAGGCCCCGGGCGCAGAAAAGAATATTGGGCCTTTAGAAAACAAAGTTTCAGTTGGTGTTTGTTTTACGGGGGTCCAGGGTACGCCCACCGTTAAATCCGCCTCTGAGAGGAGTGACATCAGTTCTTGAAAATTATTTTTACGATAACAGAAAAGCTGCATTAAGAGTTATAACCAGGGCCCAAATGTTGATGGCATTTGCGTTTTTGTTTTTTTTGCATTTTTCGACATTTTTTCATGTTTTAGGACATTTTTTGGCATTTTAGGATATTTTTTCACTTTTACATTTTTTTTTTTTCAAAATAAAAAGTAGACAAAAAAATGTTTAAGCGAAAAAAGAATGTAATATCTAGTATCTATAAAACTAGTATCTTCCTTTATAGATGGCAAACAAATTTTAGAATCAATTCCAGGTAACTCCAGTGAAAATTCCAAGAGCTGGCCACACTTAACCAAACAATAAATGAAAATGAATTCAAGAAATTCTGATCCTATATGGGATGTTGAGAGAGAGGAATATTTTCATTTCACGTATAAAAGGGAACTTGGTATATTACTTGCATGTAACTACAGAGAGAATTTTCAAATCTGCAAATTCATTTTGAATGATCTGGATCCGTAAGAATGCTGCATACAGTAAGATTTCGTAAGCTTCGTTTTGCGTTGGGAATATTGAAGAATTGATAGCGCGCATTAGATCAATCTTCAGCATTCTGGTCATAGGCGGGGATTGACTTGGAGGTCTGGGGGGGGGGGGGGGCAAGGTCATTATTGCTGGGGGGGAATGACGATGTCAGCTCATATATATACATTAGATCAGGGAACTCCACCTTTGACGCTGGGCGCCCCCCCCCCCCGTATCTCCGCCCATGATTCTGGTTTCCATAATTCAGTCCTTGCAGAAAAGTATGGAGCTTATTGAGATGCTATCGATAAAGTCAGTGTGCTAAAAGTGAAGTATGCCAATTTGCCATCATGAAATTCGAAAAAATAATGTGATCAAATGCAGACGTATTACCCACAGAAAATTTTTTGATGTCTTTACGGGAACGTCTGGAAAATTTGAAATGGAAGATAAATTTTAACTCTGTGAATATAACAGATCCCCCCCCCTCCTACTCCAAATATCCCCACTAACGTCTGTTCACTTGGAGAAAAGTTTATCCTGTCCATTTAACAATTTCTATTTTTTTTTCTTTTACATTTCCTAACACACTCATAAATTATGAATTGTTTATCTGAAAAATTCTATTGGCAACTTCTGATGAAATCTGATGTTGAGAATGAATGTGATTTTCAATAGGCACTGGAAGATTATTTTTTTTTCTTTTACCTCCACTCACAAAATAATGACTTGTTTAGTTCCCAACGAAATTTGTTTTCCTATTTTAACAGCATTTTTAGCCATTTTTGGGGAATTTTTCAGGATTTTTTTGTTCAACATCCGGGCTCTATTTATAAACTTTCAAGCCTCTTCTCTGCCACTTCTTCACGTCCATACTCGTACGCTTTTTCTGCGGTGGCTAGCGCATGCGCATTATCTAATCGAGTGAACCTCGGAGAAACTTGCTCATGCGTTAAGGCATGCCTCAATCCAGTTTGAAGGGAGCCATTTTTACAGAGACGCATGTGCACTCGTGGTTCGTCGTTCAATTTCCACCCGTGTTTGTTAGTTTTTCGGAAATACGGTTCTTTTTTTTTTTGGCTTCATGATGTCGCCGGAGGAAACGTTAGAATTTATAAAAGATTACCAATCGCTCGCTGTGTTATGGGACGTTCGGCACAAGGATTATTCGAACAAAATCGAGCGAAATCGTGCCTATAACGTTTTGTCCTCGAAATATCGGTTGACCGTCGGCGGCGTAAAGAACAAAATCAAATGCCTTCGTTCTTATTTTTGCAAAGAGCACCAAAAGCGCACGTCGACGAAAACGAGTGGCGCGGGACCGACCACCGATGAGGAAAAGAGCTCTTCTTCTTGGTTTGCGTACACGTCGATGCTGTTTGTTCTGGAATCGGTATCAGCGAAGGCAACTAAAGACTCGATGATAGATGGCTCTTTTAGTACCGAAACTTGTGTAGAAAGTAGCAGCAATGTGGATATCAATCCTGAATCTGCTGAAGTTACTGAAGAACACAATACCGTAAGTATAGATTGTTATATATAAATTGTTCATTAGTTTTATCACAAACTCCAAATAAATTTTCAATAATTTTAATTTTTTTCTTAGGGGCCGTTCATGTATTACGTCATCATCGATGTGGGGGGGGGGTCCGACTTGCTGACTTTTGATGACAAGGGGGGGGGGGTGGATTTTGCTTACGTCATCAACCACCCTTTATGAAAATATGAAATTTTTTTAACTGCATCTTACTCGGTGCGCCAAAAACGAGAAAAACCTTTCGATAGTTTGTGGGCACTTGAAGTGACATCCCCCCCCCCTATTGATAAGTGCCCTACAGAGCCACTTTAGTGATCTCTAAATTTTTCGCGGATCCAAGTGATCTGGAACTGCGCCACGAATCACTCAGGTCAGGGGCGTAGCCAGAAATTTCGTTCGTGGGGGGACCACTTTCATTTCGGAGGGGGACCAAAGTGACAGAACAATGGATTTGGCCATCTTTTTCCCTTTTTTCGGTCATTTTCTCACATTTTGGGGGGGGGGGGACCAGACCCCCCCAAGTCCCCCCCCCCCGCTACGCCCTTGACTCAGGTGATCCATAATTATATGCCGCGGATCACTTAAATAATCCGCTAATAATAAAATGTGCCGCTGGTAACATGAGTGATGTAGAACGCACTGGGGGCCACTTAAGTGCTCTAAAACTACGTCACATGCGACTCAAGGGATCTCTAAATGTGTCACGGATCGCTTAAGTGTTCTGGAACCCGGGTCATTTAAGTGATCATTAAATCATTTAAGTGTTGATGTGATCATTGTTCACATCTGAAAATGTGCCACGGGCCGCTTAAATGTTCTGGAATTGTACCACGGGACACTTAAGCGATCTGTAGATATGTCGCTTAGTTCATTTTTTTTACAAAATTAGGTTTGAGGAGGACAGGCCGCATCAGATAACCCCCCGGGGCTATATTTCGCCTGCGGGCCAAGGGCCTTTATGCGATTTATCATTGTATGGCTTAGAGGGTAGGTCGCGATGAATTTATTAAAGATAAATTTTGCGTCCACATAGCCTTCAAATAACATTGAAATTAACAGAAATTGATTATAATAACATATAAATGTAGTTTCTTCCGAAATTTGAAAAAAAAAATATTTTTTTGCATTAAAAAAATAAAGTTTTGCTCGTTCACGAGCCCCCCTATGCCCCCTCCCCCCGTGTACGTCTCTGATCCCACCAATATGCGTTAGAATTCAAAGGGGCAGAGCTGATGACGAAATTTTGCTGATAAGGGGGGGGGGGGTCAAAAATGGCAAAAAATTTGCTTACGTAATACTTGAACGGCCCCTAATTTTTTTTCTTTCAGGAAAAAAATTTATAAAAAAAATATTTTTTTTTATAAAATACAGTATTAACAGTATTCTAACCCTGCAGACCTGCTAGAGGAACCTTCAAGTCCCTTGGGGCCCCACAGTCCTGGATCAGAAACCCTAGGCCAGACTTTAAACCATAGTTTCCCAACCATTTTTGTCCCATCGCCCCCTTCTTCAGAAACTTTTTCCCCAACGCAATCCAACCCATAGGATCCTATGTTATACCCGTAGTTTCTACCGCCCCCCTGGAACATTCCATCGCCCACGTTGGGAATCATATCAATCATGCTTTAAACGGACCCTTCTATAGTGAATTTGTAATATGAAAAAACAAAAAAAAAGTGATGGTAATTGTCCCGGGCTCTGTCAGCCCCTCCACCCTTGTGGGGGCCATGGTCAGAAAGTGTATATATTTTACGTTAAAATGTTTGTATCTTATATATTTTTGTGTTTTGTTATATTAAATAATTAAATACAGTAATTATCAAAATTTCTTTTTCCCCCAACCCAAGTTTTTAAAAATGAACTAAGCGACACATTTACAGATTATTTAAATGTCCTGCAGCACATTCCCATACATACAGATCACTTTAGTGACCAGTATCACAGTCATGGCCGGTTCTGGGCATTTTTAGTGTAAGCGAATAACATTTTGGTAATACAAAATCGCCCTGCCCTTCAGTTGGCGCCTTTTGCTGCCGCGTAGTTCGCAGGATTGAAGATTCGGCCCTGAGCTGACACCATGTATTCTATAACAATATCAAAAGGCCTCCACGCGAAGCTCGTGATGTCACTGAAGAAGGTCATCTCACCTATAGCCATTAGATATAGCAGGCGCCATATTTACCCTTTTTTTTAAGTACTGTGTATCCAATGGCTAATAGGTGAGATAACCTTCGTCAATGATGTCACGAGCTTCGCGCGGAGGCCTTCTGCTATAAATGGTGTTGCCTGAGTACATTTTACATAAGAATTAAATGACCCACAGTATATTTACAGGCAGACATGCCAACTTTTGGAATCCGGAGATTCCAAAAGTTGCCGGAGATTCTCCCGAAGGGAGGTTTTTGGTACAGAAATAAAATTAGTTCTAATTTTTCGAGACGTTTTCTGGTAGACGTATTCCATTGAAACTCGGTTTATACGCTATATGGAGAAATGTAAAATGCAATAAAAACGCCACTTTTTCACCTGGTGGTCGAAAATTTATTTTTTTTTCTTTATTCCATAAATCTCTATCCCATTAAGATATCCTAAAAATTTAGCTGTATTCGGATCAGTTTTTAAGAAAAAAGGAGAACATTTTAATTATAATCACCCTGTATATATCTGAATAATAACGGTTATGTAAAAATGCTCTTTCCGGAAGGAACGGGAAAATTTTTCCCACGGGTTTTGCGAAGGGTAATCGTCTCCAACTGGATTCACGCCTGAGCGCGAAACACTTGTAAAATTTCGTGTTTTGCCAAAGAAAAATTGTCATCGGCAACCAAATTTGTTTGAGCCTCGACGTGTTTGCAATCAGGTGCGCCTATGCATTGGTGAGCATTCCATCGTCAAAAAATTCCTTTATGATTTAGTTAAATCAAAAGGCAACTGGGATTTGCACTGGGAAAGTACGGTATACGTACTTTACTTTTATCATCTAAAATCGATGATTCAGTAGGTTTAGTGAGTGAATGCAATGGGTATGAGGTGTCAGACTTTGATAGGGGCATTTTAATATGCGAGGGTCTCTCAGAATAGAGTATCACAATTAGACTGATTCATAGACCTATGTGACATACCAAAATGCTCGTTTCCATTATATCTATCGGAATCTGACGGTGTGTACCCATTAGCGCACTCTGCAAATAGCTCATAATCTAAAGTGAATTAGAAACTTTTTTTACAGGATATTCAAGTTGAGGATAGGCCACCTGAACCGGTAATTAACAAGAGACCAACTAGAAAGACCAGACTGAAAACAGAGACAAATAAAACCCAACAATCGCAGCCTACACTTCTATCGAAAACTGAACATGTCTTAAACGCAAAGAGAAATGTGAAGAGAAAATTGCCCGAACGTGACGAAGAGGAAGAATTCCATTGCGAAGAATTACCCGAGGTCGAAACCATAGAATCAACTGGCAGAGATGTGCTAGATATCTTCGGCCAATTCATTGCATCCCAAATCAGGAAACTTGGCAAGCGAAATCAAGCAATTGCAAAAAACCGCATTCAAAACTGCCTTTTTGAATTAGAAATGGATGAACTGAATAATTCTGTAAATTCGAACAATACAGAACTGCTTATTTGTCAAGTATCGTCTCATTACCCTAACCCTTCATAAAAAACAATCATTCTAATCTAATAAAACGTTTTGCATTGGTTGTAATCTCGTAGACTTTTAATCATTGCTTTTCAAATCTCGGGTAGCAATAATGAAATTAATTGCTTGTATACTTCAATTATATATTTCAAAAAGAATGCATAAATTCCTCATTGTTCCAAAGCTGGACATCTTCTAAGTAGAGAGAGAGATTCCCACACACACCCAATTTCTTTACACTAAAAACCTTGAAATGCAGAGCTTATACCCACTAGCACAATACAGTCAAACTCCGATATAATGTACACCTCTGCTGTAATGAAAATAATTCCTGGTTCGGACTTATATGGAATAAGGTTAATGAACCTCGATTATAACGTTGATGAAAAGCAATCACCATTTCGGATATAACAGCAAATTTTTCGACAATTTTGTTTGTTTCAATGACAAGGGTTGGGTTTCTTCCGGGACAGTGGAAGAAACAGGAAGAAAAAACGAAGGAAAATAAATGTACACCAATTATTGTTTAATCAAAGTCCCTATAATAATTAATGCTTGTTATTTCACCTCATTGGTTGTGAAATAATAAATAAATTTTAAAAACAATATTTTTTTAGCATTTAATTATAAATATCTTACCACACACACACACAGGATGTGCAATATATATTTTTCCAATGAAGCACTCATATTAAAACAAATTATTTTAGTTACCACACAAAATTTTAATTTGAATGTAAAAAAATATTATACATGTTTTAAAGTGTAATTAATACATGTTTGTGCAAAATAAACAACTGTATTGCATAATAATTTTATGGTAAAAATGTGTTAAGAACTTGAAAAAGCTGATCATCGGCTTCATACACGATAATTACGGATGCGTGAATTTCGCAAGAAAAAAGAATCCGAAATTTCCAACAACAAAAAAAATTCAGGTTAGAAATTTCGTATTTGTTCACAAATTTTATTTTTTCACAAAAAAACAAAAATTTAAAAAAATAAATAAATATATTTAAAAAAAAATAACATATATATATCATAGGCCCTCGGCTAAAATGATTTTTCTGAGGCCCCTCCCCACCTTGCTAGAAATGCTTACTCCCGATAATTTGAACCAGATCTCATTTTCACGAGGCCCCTCTGCACTTTGAGATTTCTGGGCCGTGATCGGTCGGACCCATGCATCAAGACGGCACTGGTTGGATGTGATGCGTAAAGTCAATTTATTTTAATTCTTTTCTGCTGCTGTGTCTTCAGCAGAATACTATGCTGTTCATCAATTTCAACATACAGTAGTCTCGTTTATCCGACCTTCTGTATTATCCGACGTCCCACCGAAAAAAAACACACACACAACAGATCAATCACCAACTGTTGAGGTTTCAGAATTGCATATAACAACGTATTTAAGGCTCTAGAAACTGCAATTAAATACATTGAGCAACAGGAAGAAGCTACAGGAATCGACATAATGATGCTGCAAAGATGGCGAGATTGGACAGCGAAGAAACGTACGATCAAAAAAAAATTTTAAATCATCACAGGACTGAACTTTTTTAAGTACTGCATTTAATTTCAAAATATTCTGTAACTGTAAGTTCATTTTCTCAATTTTTTCTGTTGTTTTGCTGTAAACACGATTATTAGGTCCGTAATGTGCAAAATTATAACAGTTTGACGTTTAATAGGCTTTTCCTTAACACCTCCGTATTATCTGACGTTCTGCCGGTCCGAGAGACTACTGTACTCATTCGTCAATTTTTTTTTTTCTCGTAAAATTGCCCTTGAAATTTGAGCCCAAAAGATTGCTAATAACAAAGCATGCTCCACAAAGCATGCGCGAAATGAAAAGTTTGATCCTTTGAAATTGTCGATTTGCATAATTTTCCTACAGGACTAGGAAACGAAAGTCAATTGAATCCGTCTTTTAGGAGCTAGAATTTCATTGTCAAAACTTATTTTTAAGAAACTTATGCTGGAGTAATCGTCTTCACATTTATTGAGAAAAGCAGCAATGTATGATATTCGCTCAGATGAATGACACTTTTGAACCACGAATTCTGCCTGGTTACTACAGGCGTCGGGAAGAATTTTGCTGCCAGTAATAGCTCTTACAGATAATATATATATATATATATACACTTATACAGTCATACACAGATACCTTTTTTTCTTTTTGGTAGCTTAAATACGTACTGCTCATTTTTCTTGCGTGCAAAAAAAGTTATCTTCGTCTTGGCCACAACAGAATTAAATTCTATGAATTCTTTAATGAATGTGTCATCCACAAGATTTACTTTATTCGCCCAGCATTGGTAATTCAAAATGGAGTCACCAAGATGTGTTTTTAATAACTCGAAACACACAGTCATGTAACGCGCAGAGTCTGATACTAGATTCTTTAGTTTCGTATTGTTTTAAGGTATTAATTGTAGCTTGGAAACACACGGAAGAATAAACGATAAAATTTAAATTATCGAGATTTCGCAGAAAAGTAAATGCAAAAATTAAAATTTTTGCATTATTCGTCAAAATTGGCAAATTTCGTATTTATCGCGGTTATTTCGTAAATACGAAATTTACGTATCCCTAACGATAATGCAATAAGACCCAAGCTGCTGGGCGACATCAGATATTACAGCCAATTGAAATGCTTAGAAAAATTTTTAATTGTAATGTTTTTAATCGTGGTTGTGACTATCTGCATGTGAGTGGTTAGAAGCATACTTGACATAATTAGAAATTTTAAGTTGCATGAGGAGAGTTCAAAGATTTAATGGAGCAACTATAACCTATTTCTATAGCACTCAATGCATCAGTGACAGAAAGATTGTGCAAACAGTGCTGATTTTTGTCACTAACGGATGGGGCTTTTTACAAAATGCAGACTTGATTCCTTATTTCCAAGTCATAAAATTAAGATATGAAGAGGCCATTCTCTTCTCTATCATTTGTTTGCATGTCTTATTCATCCTGAATTCACCCTTTCGGGTGAAAGATTAAATTTTAAACAATAACAAGTGGCGAGGAACTGTGGCAAAATTTAGTAACTTGAGATTTTTTTTTTTAATGCATGTGCAAAAACTTATTTCAGTAATACTCTTCAAAGTACTTTTAATTTAGTAATGTGGAGAGAAATAATATGTTCAATATCCAAAATTCACAGAAAAATGTGATTGTGTTCTAAGTTGACACGCAAATTCAGCAGTTTAAAAAGAATTATATATTTTTGGATTTATCCACTTAACTTTGGAACACTAATGCTACCATAGCAAAAAAATTTTCATTACACCATGTTGCACTGAACTGAAAAAAGAATTTTAATTTTAAAACTCTCATTATATCAATAAAAATAATTTAAAGTTTATACATGAAGGATTTTTCATTCAAATATACAACTAATAGCCTTTCAAAATGGATACTATATTAACATTATAGTTGATAAAATCCTCTAGTAATTGCAGTAAATTATGATTGTATGAAAATGACTATAAAATGAAGTAATTTTTCATAAACCAGTTTCTTCCATTTCTTTTGCCTTCAGTTTGGAAGACCTATTTCTTCTATACAGGCAGTTTTTTCCAACTTGGGAGAAACTTTCCTAACTCTGGCAGCGCATACTTGATGAATTTTGTGGATATGTCGAAATGCTTTTAAGCACTCCAAGTTCTGCTGGACTCAGAAATCAGTGCCGTTTAATAAATGAATAATATTTAGTTTTTTTAAATTTTTTTGTGACTTGAAAATAATTTTGTCAATTCGACTGAAATTAGATAAACGAGTTCTAAAACTTCCGATGAAATTTCTCCAGGTCTAATGAAAAGATTCGGCTAAATATGTGAACTTGATCAAAAGACACATAATTTTTACATTATAAATGTAAATACAAAAGGAAGACTAGTTTCTTCTGCTTGGAAGAAGCAGAGTTGCATTATTCTGCAGCAGTTTCTTCCGCACTCTGCAAAAGACTGATACACTTATTAATTTGCATGCATAATTAAGTTAGTGAAATTAAATTTACTTAATGTTATAGAAAATATACATTTGTCATAAATGGAAAGCATAAATTCCAACTTATACGATAAATTATTGAAGGAAACCTATTTCTATTGGCAGGTTTTTTCTGCTTCGGAAGAAACTGTCCAACCCTGTCAATGATGTTTTCCCAAGATTAGAGCTGATCACATCCAGGGAATGTTTTTGCCTGTTGTATTTATATCTGTCATTAAAGCGCTTTTTGGCGCACTTGACTTGCTGATTGACATGATCACTATATGAAACATTTCCATATTTTCGCTTTCCCAGCCCCGAAAGACAACCCCCCCCCCTTTTTTTCAGCAAACTTTATTTTAATCTGCAATCTTCACTATAAGCATAAACATTCATCTCACATATTTGTCAAGTTCACTTTTTTCCCCATAAAAACATTTTTTTAGCAGACTGGCTATGTTACTAGCCAGGGGTTATTCATATATATTACAGTAAAACCTGTCTTTAACGGGAAAAAAAAATCTTCCCGTAATTTTTTTTTAATGCCACTATATACATTAAAAAAATCCAGGATTAAACGGAACCTGTCTAAAGCCGTTATAACACTATAAAAGTTTTACAAACGTTCATTTATCAAACTTGAAAAATGTAACCGATACACTTTTATTGGTTGAATTTTTCAAGTTTTATAAATGAACTTTTCTCAAACTTTTATAGTGTAATTCCAGCCTAAAGTCGGTATTACAAGTTTTATAAAAGAATTTATCAAACTTTTATAGTTTAATGCCGGCCTAACGCGGAAAAGGAAACTACCCTCTTAACGAAAAATTTCACATAAACACTACGACTGTGTTCCGCGACCAATATACAAAAGGATCATACAAAATGGTATTACAAAGTGTTCTATCGAAATTTTTAATGCAAATTCTTGCTTGCCAATGTGAGTTCTAACTTCCCCTCCCTTAGAATTAGCGAAACTCAATTCCGTACGTGATTCTACGGTTTAAAAAGCTATATATTTGTTGCTTTCTTTAACAGTAACGAATTTTTTTTTTTCGGAAAACAGGCTTATTAAATGTGCGACTTACAAAATTGTATGCTTTCCATGATCACAGGGCTGAGTATGGCCGGAATTAGAGGGAGGGAGGATAATTGCACGAGCAGCAAAATTAAGAGGTGCAAATCATCGAGTTTTACAGCGGTCGGGGGCAGCAGTCATGTTGCCTCCCACCCCACAAAAATCCTAGTTACGGCTCTGGTGCTGAGGATTACATAGACCAACTGAACCTGACATATTTTGACACCCTCATTGAAAATTTTAGAAAAGTAAAAAGAATGTAAATGGCGCGCGCGTCAATTTAGATGAACAGTGAGATGTGAAGTTTATACAGATGACTGTGAAAACGCTCAAATATTAGTTTCCCCTTCCTTAGACAGCATAACGAAAAAAAATTCCTATTTTTTTTTCATTAATATCCCCCTAGCACTATTTCAGTTATCCTATAAGATTGGTTCAAGACAAAGCAAAATGACTAGGCCAAAACAGGGAATATACTAGCAACCAGATAATTCTTTTCTCCCTCACGATATAAATTACATTTTTTCCCCCGAGTCTTCCACAGTCCAATCTGTCAACTCTCTTCGACAACTCACAGCAAACTATGAAGGCATACAAGATTTTTAAGAATGACGCTCCTTCGGAAAAAGCGTAGTGTAAAATGTGTAAATTTTTTACAAGCTCCAATATAAATAAGTCTAGGTGAACCGGATAGTTTTGCTGCGCTGCCATTCCCTTTTTTTAAAGGGATTTGTTTACATTTTACTGTTCAATATAAGTGTAATCGTTTTTTGAAAAATGAGACTCTTTCATTTCTAGCTCTTTGAAGTATTGTATACATTATTTATGCCTCTGCATGCCCTAAAAATACAGAAGACAATTGAATGGGTAGCATCAAAATCACCAAGCCTAGAATAGGCCTATGTATTCAATTGCTTTGTAATGCACACTGTTGTTTCACCTATACACAAAATATGCACCATAATTTTGAATGATGAATGTTACTGTCCAAGACCATGGAAAGTAAATACAAAATTATTTTTTCCATCCAGACAGAAGTGTTTTATGACTACTCTATTTGTTGAATCCTCAAACTAAGCAAATGAAAAATTAATAAACAAATGGTCCGCATACACTCCACTCAAATAATCTTGAAAACGATACAATTTCTGCTTTGGCAGAATCATTAATTGTAATCTACGACATTTGTACTATTTTGCAATATATCGATGATTCCCTGCTCAATTAAAACCAATTACACGAATTTTGTTGATAGGATTTGGTAAAACAGTAGGAAACGTAGCCCTGCATACTAGATCATTACATAATTTTACACGTCTAATGAACCTGTGTTCAACGGAAAAAAAATCTCGGTCCCTTGAAAGGTTTTACTATATTTGACATTCTCGCTGACATTTGGCAGCGTTTCACAAGAAATAACCAAAATTAATGAAATAAATTGCATTAACCCGATTTCTCATTTCTCTTGATCAAGTGTGGTCACCCTGATACTAAAACAAATCACACACAGTATTGGATTGCCTTACATTTTGATATACTTTTCATAGAAAAATTTCTTAATGTCAACCTTGGTTTACAACCAGTTATGACAAAATTTCATGGAATCTTCCATTTCGTTTTATACAACGAAATCAGTCTAAGACACTGCAAGAGACGGAAACCTGTCTTAAACCGCATCAAAATATAGTTCAATGATTTTAGTGCTTTTATAAAATGTATAAAATGGAAATGTCCTAAAATACAGTAAAACCAGTCTTCGACAGAAAAAAAATCTTGGTCTCGTGATTTCAATGATAAAGTGCACAATAAAAAAAACCTATGTAGAAACAGGAAACTTGTATGCTCTTTACGGGAAATTCCATACAAATGCTACGAACGTTTCCTAAACCAATAGGCCAAGGTAATCAACCTCACAAAATGTTGAATAGCTCCACCGAAATTTTATGCAATCTCTCCTTGCCAATATGAGTTTTACATCATCCGCCCCTACATTAGCAAAAACTTTATACATATATCTGTACTGGATGCTGCGATTTTAATAAGCCATATATAGTAAGGCAGTTGCTTCCTGAAATGCTTACAAAATCTTTCGGAAAAGCAGGCTTTTCTACAGGGGGAAATCGGTGTAAAGGTTGAATTTGCAAATGATGTATGCAAGACTTACAAAATTAAATGCAAGCTGCTTTCTGTGATTGCAGTGCTAAGGATTACACACACAGAAGACAATGTACAAATTTAACCTGACATAACAAATATAGACTCTCATTGAAAATTGTAAAGAAAGTCAAAAAAAGAACGAAGATGAGATGTCATTTTAAGAGGAAAAAACAGTGTCGAGTGGAATTTTATACAGATTTTGTGAAAACCTTGGACTGAAGAAATTGTGCTTTATAGCATAATGATTGTCATTTTTTTGTATGATTTCTGAAACAAAACTGTTTACTGAAAGGCAGGCAGCAAAGGGCGTGAGCTACATACAGAACACCTTTTATTTACTACTGGAAAAAAAAAAAAATTATTTTCACAGTACCATTTTCAATTTTTTATTCTGCACTATTCAGCTGTGAATAGTTAATGTATTTAATGGACTGTACATAATGTAATGTTGAAATATAGTATGCGTGTATTTTCAATATCATATCAAGTGATAAATAATAATTACTAATTATTTTATTTTTAAATCATTTACTTTCAATTTATTTTAATTTTTTCGAGATTGTTACATTTTACATATTATCTCTCAAGTGGAAACCTGTGTACAACGGGGAAAATATCTTTTTCCTAAACCAATTTTTCCTACAAGTTACCATCACAGACACCCCAATTCAGATGATTAATCTATTTACAGCCACACACCAGTGTCCTTTGAAGGGCTAGTATTTTTTATGTTCCAAAAATTCAATGTCTTTGCTGATGGGTTGAAAAATCTGAATTTAAGGATTTTTACCAATCAGCAATGGCATGTTTCATTTTTAGTGCGTAAAAATCATAGCCCTAAGAGCTCTCGTCAGAGGCAGGAACTGCAAAAAACCAGTCTGAAGTGGAATGCAAGAAAAAACAATTTATCAAAAATGATGAAATATGCAAAATGTCAGTTTTGAAAATATGCTCCATCGTGTGAAATAGCGAAATATTTTAAAAAATGAAAAATATACAAAGACCAAATACGAGTCCCTAATAATCACCTTGGAGAAGGGGAGGAACAAGCTTTATCCCCCCACATGAAGGAACAATGAAAAAAAATTTCCTCTCATCCCTGGTATATAAAGCATCTTACTCGCACCAGAACTCCAAATAAGCAAAATAATTTTTTTTGTCATTTATTTTAACTTTTACAAAAGAGAAAAATGTCCTCTAATAATTTCAAGCTGTCAAAGGTGTCTTGGCATCACCACCTTTAGATTCACTGTAAGGATTCTGTGGCAGCTCCTCTTCCTTAGGCTCAGTTATTCTTACATAATCGGGCAGGGGACGCTTTGGCCCATTCTTTCCAATGGGGTCGTGTGGCAACATAATTTTCACCTTGATGCCAAGGACACCTAGAATAAGACAGGGCGAAAACAGTTTCAAAAAGAAAAGTCATACAATTCAAAACATAAGCAATAACAAATAAAAACCTGAAATGGAGATTTTTGTCCACTAGCACGGAATGTTATTAACACATCAAAAACAGAAGACAGAGCTCAGTCCAGCTGTGTCCAACTGAAATTCAAAACTTGTTCTCTGGCTGCAGAAAATTGCCAGGTGCCGAATTCTTTGCCAAAGTTTGAAAATGGAAGAAAAGAAATGGTGTTATAGTTTAATCCCCCACCCCACTTGTCTAATTTGAATGAGTGAAAAACAAATACTGTTGAACTTGGTTATAGTGCCCCCCAAACATATGATGCCAAACCTGCTCAGCACCAAAAAATTTTCAGCGAACAAATCATGTTCTACATGTTACACATTGATGATTTCATTAATGATTTTATCAAACATTTCTACAGATCACACGTCAAACTGTAATTGGATATAACACTATAATTTAACAAAATAATGGTGTTAAATCGACGTCAGTTACACATACGATATATTTCTGCATCTTATATTTATCTTATATCTATACAGGGTGGTAACAATCACCCATCCAATAACTACACAAGTGATTCCTTGTGAAAAACTTGCATAGAAAAGTGTTTTCCATTTTAGGATCCAATATTTAATGAGTTATGTTTTGAACTTTTGTGACATGTCATTTTTCTAAGTCAGTTGCTGGCCAAACACCCAACGAAAGTAAATTTCTCCGCCAGCAACAAGATACTTGAAAAAACTGAAATATTCAATCCCGTTAGAAGCCAAGTTCAGATTTCTTTCATGATTGTTCCCCCCAATACAGTGTGATAAGTGTTTGCCAAATGAGATCTATTTACAATTTCTTTTAACCAAATCAACATTTTTTGCCAAAACGTGGTAATTTGCTCACCTTCATTGTTTACTAAAAACTTTGGAGGAGAGGTGCACACAGTGCATAGTGTTTGCTATGCAATCGCGTTTTCCTACCATCTTTCGAATTAAATCACATGTTCGTCAATAAAATAGAATATTTTTTTTCAGTTATTTTAAATTTGCATCGAAACCGTTAAGCATAAAATGAAAGACGTAAAAATGGTAGCTTAACGAAGGTGGAAACAGTAAAATGACTGTCAGAAACTTCTAATCTCCAAACTAGTTATTTCATTAATTGGTATATTCAACATAATTACAGGTTTCTGATTTTTTTAAATGATTATTTATCAAGTCCCATTTTCATACCAAATTCTACAAGTTGCAAAAAAGATTTTCAATTTTCCTTGTGACTGCAAGTGATCTTTTATTGAGCATCAATAAATTTACTTTATTTTTTTACAAGAAAGATTTTGATACCACTTCAAAATTTATTATAGCCCATACGATTTGTGCCCGGGCCCCTCTTAACAGACAGACTTCAGGCTGTTGTCACCCTAGGCACTAATTTTAATGCTCCTTTTAGATGCTCTTATATTCTTAATTTCTCCCCAAAAAAATCATGCTACCACACACACATCCAGCTCTCAATTTTTTAAATGAAAGCAATCTCTACCATTTGTTTCTCTAAATACGGTTGCGTATGAGAGGCCTACTGTTTCACACACATTCACAACATAAATGAAATGTTGCATTTATTGTTACACTTCTTTGTGACAATTTATAACTGTGACAAAGCATACATTCACAAAATTGCTGAATAAACAGAAACTGAAATACAGAGACTGTAGCAACACAATCCAATTTTGACAACAAACGAGTGTTCAATTCCAAGGTATCACATATCGCAGCTCACATATCAATGGTTTCTGCAAATCTGATAACAATTGTAACAAAATAATGAAGCGAAATGTGTATTTTATAATATCTAGAATATAAAGAACTGGTTTTTAAAAAGCATCAAAATGTTTGACATAGCTGCAGCGACCATTTCAAGAATCTAAACATGGACAGCCATCAGCAGACAAAGTCAAATTTGTTATTGGAGTGAGTCCACAGCAAAAAGCCACACTGACCAGATTGCTTTGGTATACACTCCACCAGCTTGCATATTCAGTGTTCTCCACAGACTTTGCTGCTAGGTGGGAGAGCTTGGTGCACAAAACAAATAAAGTTAAATTATATAAGTTTTGTGCAGGTGGTCAGTATCAAAACGCTGGCCAGACTGCAAGCTCAAATTGCCAAGCTTTGTGCCTCTGGTATTCTGTGGAATTGGCTCTGGGAAGAACACTGCATACATAAACATATGTACAGAAACAAGTTAACCTACAGCCAATATGCAGCAGACTCTCGATAATTTGGCCGCACATTAGTCGTGCTTTTAAGCAGGTTTTCTTGAGCATTGAAAAATATGTCCTTTATGTCTGTGCACAGAAGTTTATATAATTTAAATGTGCTTTTTCAATTAACTTCCAGTAATTTCAAATTTGATGAAATGGCACGCACTCTTTTCTTTCAAACCGAGCACAACTCAGGTCTATCGCTATCTATGGGCAATTTACTACCTAGTGAGCTGTGCCGGAAGTGTAACTGTGTGTACTTAAGTGTCAGTGCGTATATAGTGTTGTGTGGCCTTTCGGTGCTGCCATCTATATTTCAGAAGTGAAGTGAATGTGTTATATTTGAATTACATTTATACTGTTTGTAGGCTTGTGGCTTTCTGTGGCGAGACTTTTTAAATGGAAGATCGGCTCGCATTCATGCCTTGAAGGTGGGAACCAAAGAAAACCAACTTCAGCCGACCACCACTGTGGCAACAGTGGGGTTCAACGGCAGAAAGTGGTCTGATTTGTGGCAGATTAACAAAAGTCTACTGTATATCGGAATGAAAGAATTCCAATTAAGTTCCATTCAATCTATTTTTTCTCCACTTACCTTGCCTAAGTAAGACATGACGTACAGCTGTATCAACATAGTCGTTGGTTGGATCACCGCTGTGGATCATCAATCCATCCACAAATTTCATAGACTTTGCTCTCTGGCCACGGAGTTTCCCAGACACGACTACTTCACAACCTCTGGCACCACTTTCCATGATGAAACGTAGCACACCATAACAAGCTCTAAGATTTTTAAAAAAAAACGATAAGATATACTCATTGATAAGTTCTGCTTTTTATAATATAATTCATGTTCTTTTTACACACTTATTCGGCTGATGCTACAGATTCCAGTAGACACAAAATAAAAATCTATTAGAAAAAATGAAACTGTCCAATTTCACTGCACAACTGTCATTCCACACATAAGAAAGCAAGTAACGGCAGCAGAAGTCATTAATTTTGGAGTGAGTCCACAGCAAAAGGACACAAGACACTATTGCTTTGGTATACACTCCGCAAACAGATAGTCAAGCCTCTTTCTCAAAAAATGAAAAAAAAACATTGCATTTTCTATACTAAATCAATGAATTTTCACCTGTCTCTCGAAGTAATCTTTGAAAAACTTTACTCAAAAACCAAGAACAATGGTAGTAAAAAGAAAACACAAAAATTTTTTCTTTCGCACAAAATTTCCTTTTCTTGCAATTCTCCAGAAGTGAAAGAAACTGATAAAGAAAGAATTACTTACAGCCCATTGTGTTGATGGATCTTGTCGATTATAGGCAAATACTGTGATTGATGGAGGAGTGGATGCCATGTTCAGCATGGCGAAAAGTTAGCCAACAGATAATTTAAAGTTGCTTCAAGAAAACTACGGGTTTCGAACCAATCATCTCAGTGATGAAGGAATCAGATCTAACGAACCACTCAAATTTCAACAAATCCAGAAGAATGTCGAAAATGGAATTTCAGAACACTAGGGCATTATTAAAAAAAAAAATTTTAATGTATTTAGTGCGACTTAATATCAATTAACTTAACCAATAAATTTTATCAGCATGTAGTAAAATTCAGTTCAGTATTTTGTATTTTATAATCAATAAAATTTTTAGCAATTTTTTTCAGGTTTTCCTTTCCTACAAAAAAAACAAAATTTTTTTCAATCTTATCAGTTTCGAGATAAAGGTTTGACTATTTAGAAAATAACACACAGAAACCTTGTGATTTTGAAAAGCGAGCCTTTTCAAGGATGTTTTTGAAGGCTTTTGAGAGTTTTATATCCAAATCCTAGTCATGGTCAGATTTACGCAAATGAAAAATAAGAATGCAATGAAACAAAAGTGGGACAAATCACCATAAATTCACATGCCTGAATCAATATTTTACTAGCATCAAAATGTGGTGAAAAAATGACAGGTGAAATTTACTGGGCAATAGATTGCCTAGCTGTGAATGATACAGATTCTAACCATATACCTACCACAATCACGTACTTACTAATCAGCATAGTAGCTGGAAACGGGAGAATTGGGAAGGTTTTTGAGCACATGAAAATTCTGTACAAAAACATATATAAAAAGGATTTTCGAACAAATAATATAGGAATTTCCATAAAACAGTAAAATTGTATAGATCTTTTCCCTTTGCAAAAATGTAAAATTGCGCAAGCCAATGCTGATTATTGCCAACTAACACGATAAATTACCTGTCATTACTACTCCCAAATCAAATTACGCCAAACAAACAAAAAAAAAAATCAAGCCGGTAACAGGACACATGGTCTAAACAGATATTTGCAATAAAATCTACTTAATCATTTCCCAGACCAAAACTACAAAAAAAAAAAAAAGAAACATACGAAGATGAGTAATTAAATAAGTCAGAAATTTTATAGTAATAAATACTTTCAAAGAATGTTAATGAATAAAAGCATCACCCAGCTTTATGACATTCATTTCATATGAACTCGTAGCATTCACATGCATGCGTTCAAAATGGCGATGGTTCTTGATGACTGCACGATAAGAAGAGCAGCGTGCTATCATTGATTTTTGTGGGCAAAAGCACTTGATGCAAAACAAAAATTCACAAAGAAATATTTCCTGTTTATGGAGAGAAGGGCTCTTCGTGTAAAGCAGTGTACAATTGGGTCAAAAAATTTTCTCAAAGCTACTCAAAAATTTTACAATGATCAAAGCGGGTGTCCCATTTTGACAGAATCAACAGCGCAGCAAGTGGAGAAATTGATTCGGGCTGATCAACACACAGCTCGCCAAACACACACACAGGAGGTAATTCCAAAATTCCGTTGGGAACTTCAACACCTACCTTACATCCCACTTAGCCCGCCCCCAAGCAATTTTCACCTGTTTAGTCAACTAAAAAACCATCTGGGAGACAAACACTTTGCAAATGATGGAGAACCCAAAGAATTTTATGCAGCTGGTATTGATACACTAATAAAATGATGGGATGTGAGATTATGTGTTGAAATAATTTTTTTTAAATAACAATGTGATCCTCACGTATTCCCAAGGGATCAGCATAATCCACCCAGGGAAAATTACCTTCTGACAGCCAAACCACCAATGAGCTTGAACCTCAAGGACTCGCACTGAGCGATTGCACACAGACCTCTTGAGGCGACTTTCTCAGCATACAACTGAAAAGATAGAAAACATTATGAGAACACAAAAAATAACTAACACTGATGATAAATAGAAAGAACTACAACCAAGCAAGCCGGAGCATAAAATAATTGTGAGGACTACATTTTTTTTTTTCAATTTGTTAAGCTGTCTTGGTTTTCTTTACTTGCGTACCCCCCAATTTAGATCATCAAATATAGTACAGAATTAAAACTGGGAAATGGTACAATGATTGAAACAAATTACTTCAACTGATCCTTTGGGGAAGTTGAATCGCTTCTGGACAACAGATGTCAATTCCCTGATCCTTCGCCCTTTCTCGCCCAACACTTCTTGCGTCTTTGTTGCCAAGATAATGATTTCCGTTCGGGTCGGCGTCACACGGACATCAACACCACTGTAACCATCTTCAGCCAACTCCCGGTGAAGAAACTCGTTCAACTCTGCTTTGAAGACTCCATCAGCAACAAACTATTATATAGTAAATGAAAACAAATAGTACATTATTAAAAGCTTTGAAACCCACTAGTAAAATACAAAGCTTCAAACAACAGGCAAGAAAACAAAGTGATATGCTGTTAACAAACTGCATTTTCAGCTTCAGTGAGAAAATTTGGAATTAGAACAAAAAAATATAATCTTGATAGCAGGGTTTAAGCTGGATAAAAAATTCCTTTCGCAAAAAAGCAAAAATGGGGGGGGGGGAGAAAGCTTTAGCAAAATGCTACGATGCTAAGGGGCCATTCAAGTATTACGTCAGCAGATTTTAGCCATTTTTTACCCCTCTCCCCCCCCTTGTCAGCAAAACACGGACCCCCCCTCTACCCCTTGTCAGCAGCTTAGAATATTTCATATCTTCAAAAACAGTGGTCGCTGACGTAAACATCCTTCAAACCCCCCCGTCATCAAAAGTCAGCAAATCCGAAACCCCTCCCCCCAATGCTGACGTAATACTTGAATGACCCCCCTAATGTAATGATTGATGGTTGGGTGTCTACTCGTTGCCTACCACCTGTACGCATTTTTGCGAAAGTGGCTACTACTTTTTCGCATTCTACGATTTTCTTTTGCATTTTGCGAAAAATGCGACAGTAACTTAAACCCTGCTTGAAAGATAGAAGCAGGGCTTGGCAGATTCCCGGCTGCCATAGCAACTAAATTAGTATCCGTGCCAATTTCCATAAGCTTTACCATATTGGGGTTTCGAGGAATGCACACACAATATTTTCAGAATTTGTCAATCAGCTTGTATGCAAACCTAAAAAGGAGTCAATAAGTCCCAGAAAAGTAGAAAAAAAGACTTGTTTCAGACAGTTTCTCTACATAAAAATATTTTCGGTCCCCAAGACATTTTGGATAAGATATTTTGGCTGGCCCAAAACTTTAATTCCATTTGTGAAGCCCTGGATATAAGATGCCAATGCATTTACAACAAGACTATACAGCACACAATGCCCCTTCCCCCTTTTTTAAGAACACAGTGCAAGTACTGAATCATACAAAGGCAAGAGAAGAGAACAGCTAGTGTTCATCCCTTATTTAATTAATTGGCTTTTTCCTTTCTGGCCGGTGATGGCCACAATTTCTTTTTTTTTTTTTTTTTTTTTGCTACTGATTATTGTCTGAAGGTGACATCTCCAGGAGTTCGATAGTAATTATAATACACTTTGCAGCAGCCTTTTAATTCATCGAAAAATTTCCAGAGTTTATGTTCAATATCCATTACATAGCTGCCAACGTTTGAAAAGGAAAATTAGGGAGATTTTCGTGTGGACCTGTATTTTATGCTAAAACCACTCCCTAATAAATATAAAAGGGATTTTCCACGGAAATAAAATCCCTACGCAAAAAACAAGTGAAATTGGAGGCCAAAACTTCAAAATGATCTAAAAAAATAAACATTGGGTTCAATCAGAAACATAGGCGGAGATTGACTTGGAAGTCTGGGGAGGGGGCTCGATGACGTTAATTCATCTATACATATATACATTCGATCAGTCGAATCCACATTTGACTCTGGGGACCATTGGCGCCCCCCCCCACCGTATCTCCGCCCATGATTAGAAACGATGTGAACAACATTCTGCGCGAATTACCCCAAAAGCATTGGAAGATGAAGGAAAAAAAAAAACACCAATTTTGAAGAACACAGACTTTTTGTGGCGCTGGATATTTCGGTAGAATTTGAGTCCAGGGGCCCCTTTAACGCCAAACTTGTTACTAATAAAGTAGTCTGAACCTTTTTTGCACATCTACGATCATAGGTGTAGGAATTTTACTACATTCTCTCTTACGTCTTATTTGCATATTCACATGCAACTATGTTAGGGTTGGACGAAACGTTTTCTGCACTAATGCATTGTTGAAATACATGTCATTTCACTGCCATCGCACGTTGTTGCAGGAGATTCTGCTCACAGTCGCATTTCAGCATCAATTTTTTTTTCTTCTTGACGGTGTTAAATAGCTTCTGTTGGGCCAAGACCTAGTAACTCCAAACAATTCTGAATTTATTTTTCTGATTTTAATTTCGTATTGTTATGACTTATTTTTAAAATTCTGTCGTATGTGTTTACCACCCATTCAATTCCCTTGGTTTATTTAAATTTATTACGGATATTTTGGATTATTTCACATGTTTGGAAAAAAAACTTTATTTCCTTCTCTTTTGTGGGGTTACATTAGACTCGGCACTGCTTGGCGCCATAGTGGTGACAAGAGTGTTTATACTGCTTTTTAACCGAAGAAAACACAGGCAACGCCAAGTATTTTTGCTAGTGATCTATAAAAATGCTCTGTGGCCACTTGACTGTAAATGTGATGCAAGCCTCTTTAAAGATCTGTAAGTATACAGCGAGCCATTCAAGTGCTGATCTGGAAGCATGCCGAAAGTTACGAGTAGGACCAAAACTAAGAACGAAAATTTACTTCATAATCCGGAGGCCAGAATAGATTTCTGCAGCCTCCGTTATTTTGAACAGATGAGTAAACCCTGTCTTTCCTGATCCAGCATCTGGAGCACCAGATTCCCCTCACCCCAAGTTGCAGCCTTGCACTCCTGTGATTTGGAAATAAGCTTGAGGTTGCTCAAAAAATGGACTTGTACCGTTTATGGCTTAAATTATCTACAAATATGCCGCAAGCAACCAAAGTAATCTGGAAATGTGCCGCATGATTCCACGGTGGTGTATTTCGTGTATTTGAGTGGCTTGAGTTAAATCACTGGCCACATGAGATGACCAGAGGTGCATTTATGGTCTTTCCACATGTGGGCTACACAAATTACTCGCACAACATACTCTAGGCACTCTTAGTCATTCACGCACTTTCACACACTACGTCAGCGGTTCTCAACTGGTGCTCCGCGGTGACTCAAGATGAATCAGTAGATTTGATAGATAATAGAGGTCTACAAGGTTCTGCCATAAAATTTATGTACAAAAAATGGCTCCGCGAGTCAAAACAGTTGAGAACCGCTACTCCAAGTCATTCACATGGTTGCAAGCACTCTAGGTCACTCTTTTAGTCACTCGTACATTCACTCTCTCTCTAGGTCACTCTTTTGATCACTCACTGACCTAGTGCCTTGCTGTCACGGCAAAGGTGGATTTGAGGCTTATAAATTTTGTCGCCCTTCTCCCATTTTTTTGGACACTCATTCCTCAAATTTGCCGTCCTGCGGACATAGCGCCACTAGACTCCAGAGGGCCACATTTATCAAGCGGGCCATGGGTTAAGCATGTACGGCATTGGCGCTGGTTGTAAGGCGAACTTTTATCCCTTCCCCCATCTCAAGCGATGGGCTACCCTCGGCCATCTTAAAACATCCGGGACTGGCACCATCAAATGTGGATTTTCAAAGTTCATCCATGTTCGACATGAAAATACCTATCATCGTATTCAATTATTTAGTGAATAAATCAATTTATGAATTAAATAAACTCACCTTCCTTTTCTTCGAAATATGGGTCGCCATTACTTATGTTAATATTTCACCTACACATATGTTGTTCAAAGGGACTGCTTTTCGTCTAGCAATCAGCATCAACAAACGGAATACCGTTGCCAGATTCTCAGAAGAATGAAGTTTCAATATAAACTCAATTGCCATATGACCCGTTTGTCAGTTGCGATCCTGTATTTTTTTTGTGTTATTTTTTTTCATTTATTTATTTTGGAAAAATTCAAAAAAGACCTTTTTACTAATAAATTTTTGTTAAATTTTTTTTCACAGAGAAAATTAAAGAGGGAGTGACAATAAAAAAAAATTCAAGAAGTGCCATCTAGGGAAAAAGTTGTGAACCATTCCAAAGGTAGCATGATTGTCTTGTTCACAAAAAAAAAAAAACAGGATACATCATACAGGGTGATTCAAAAGTCAGTTAACATTTTAAAGATCAATAATTCCCAGAAAAAAAAATTCATTCTCATTGAGAAAATGGAACTTTGTTGAAGCCTTCAAATATACGAAGGTTTTAACAACTGGATGTTGCGAAGATATATTTTGGAAAGAGAGAAAATTCAACTGCCCCTGCGGGGAATCGAACCCACGTCCTTTCACTGTGTAAAGTGAAAGGACGTGGGTTCACTTCGCAACATCCAGTTGTTAAAACCTTCGTATGATAGCGGAGAGTGACGTCATCCTTGTGCCTTCAAATATAACTACAAAATAACTAACAGATGGCGCTTCATCCGATTACAGATGCTAGAATTAGCATTTCAATGCATTTGTAAGCAAGCAGGATCGCAGTCATCGCACCCAGCGGGGAGCAAATGGGTCTAGTGTCCCGACCTAGAGTGGGGGGGGGGGGCAAATTTCACCCTTTAACCTCTCTTTCAACATTACAAGGGGGCGCCAAAATGTATGGTTGCAATCAGACAGCATTTTGATTTGTTTGAAGAAGTATTGAGATCACACCACTCAATTCCAATGCAGTCAAAGCCGCTTGAAAGGTTTGATGCAGCTTTGAATGCAGTGCATGATACCACAACAAAAAGAAAAGCACCTAGAGACTTGTTCTTTGATGATGGGGATACTGCTTCTGTAGATCTTTCTCCTAGGGACAATTTCAGAGTAGCATGTCATGTTATATTATGTGATATTGCAACTAACATCTACAAAAGTTACTAATATGAAAGTATTTTAGAAAATTTTTCTTTCTTATAAATTGCAAAGTAGATGAAGTTTTTCACAAAGCCCAAATGTTCCAGCAACATTACAATACTAATTTTGATGATTTTGCCAAAGAATTTCTGTAATTTTTGCCAATTAAAGAGGGAATCGAAAACCCTAGTGAAATTTTACAAAAGTTACATAGACTTCTCATTAGACGTTCAATCAACAACAACAATGTTGAGAAATGTCTAAGTATGAATATAGCTTTTTGATTTCTCCTCTACCTCACTTATATAATCTTGCACTGGTTCTCAAACTTTTGCCTGGGGTGTTTCTCGGCTCTATCACACAAGGTGTTGTCTCATGGTGACTCTAGGTATGGAACACCATGAAACAAATAAATCAAAAACATTTTTCACCTGTGACTCCCTTGCCCCCCCCCCCCCCCCCAGTCGTCATCATTTACCCACAACTCCCTGAGAATGGTTTAGAAAAGAACACTCTTCAAAGCACTGAATAGGCAAACTTCCACTGAATAGGCTCAAACATGAGGTGAGGCTCATGGTGAGCTTGACAGCTCACCATGAGCCTCAGCACACTCTACGAAACACTGTTTTAAAATTAAATATTTTAAATGTGATTTATGAGAACAAAAGATTATTCCATGCATTCACAACATTGTTGGGGAAGAAATTCCCTGCAACACTTTGGCTGGTAAAATAATTGAAGGGAATGTGGGGGGGTTACCTCTTCATTTGGGTTAACACAGATGCCAGAACCTGGGGATGAGGGTAATTGAGTCTGTCCTCCCTGATGTATTTTTTAATGAAGCCCTCCTGTATGCATGAAGATACAATACTGCCTTCCCCCACCAATTTATTTTAGTTGGTGCCTTTGCTGTAATGGACAATCATTTTTTAAATGCTGCGGAATAGAGCTTCTACATTGTGAAAGAATTCTACATAACTTTTCAATTCCCATGGGTGTCCATTACTAAGTGGTTCTATATTGTAATTTCAAAATTATTGAAAATTCATAACCAATGAGAGGAATAATTTCAGAATTTAATGAAAATCCTCAATTTTGGGAGCCCAATGTTTGACTTCACTTGCCAAGCCCCACTGAACCAGCTGTCAAGACACTCCTGCTGATCAGGAAAGAATTATGTAAAAAGTATTGCAGTCTTGTTCACGAATCGAATTGCAATGCTGTATATCAAAATACAGTATGTATATGCAGAGCTGCCCTTAGGGGTGTGTGACAGGTGCAGTCGCACCAAAAAACCCCACACTTATGGTAATAATTTCTTTCATAAATTTTCACTTTTTTATCATAATTCTGGAATTATTTCTTTCATAAATTCTGAATTTTTATGGGCGATGAAATATATCTATCAATCATTTTTCTTTTTTTGATTCATAAATTATTTTTTAATAGTTTTTGGAAAATTCCTTTCTGATTTTAGGTTTTGGAATTATTTCTTTTGATTTAAACTTTTCTTCAGAAGAGAAGTCCAAAGTTTTTATGAATTTATACATTTAATTCTGCCCCTATCCTTTTGTAAAGATATGTTTCAGCATTCCTATATATTTTGCATAATGGATTATTTTATGGATGTGGATTCTCCTTTCCTACCGAACATATAAAATCAGGGCTAAGGGGCCCAAAATTATTAAGGTGTTTCTGGCCTCGCTATTATTTTCACACCGGTCACGTGTCTGGTGAGGGTGGTCCTGTGTGATAAAGGAAGGAATAAGACATTCAACAACAGTGAAATATATGCTTTATTTATAACAGATCTAAATATATATATAGTTACATTATGGACGAATAACACCAAAAAATGAAAAATCTTTAAAATATAACCATCACATAATACTCCATCTTGATTCTCCCAAAGATTGTTACATAAATTCCAGTAGATGGTTTTCAATATAGCAAATGAAATTCCAATACAGACAAATATTGAATATAGAAAAGAAAAAAACACTAAAGCAATTCATCAAACCTATGTTTACAAAATATATGTATAGAAATATCAAAACAAATGCTTCATTTCCTGAGACAATGGCATAAAAATTGCACATTTTTATTGAGGAATTGCTTGGTTTGAGAATCTCCCGGGTTAAGCACCAGGGAGTAAATTACACAGACAAGTGTTGGCAATGAATAATCATAAACGGCACTAAACATTGAAACATAGAATGCAAGAACAGTACACCAAACTACAAAACGTGAAAAACATGATAAATCATGAAATGAAGAGAATGATTAACTTTTAATGATGAAAGTGACGAGATAAAATGCATTGATACAAAATGACAATCCATAACAGACGAGACAATGAAAGATGTGGGATATTTCTGTGATCAGCCAAACAATTAATATACTACGTTTGACAGAAATATAGCTAGTTGTTTTGTTTTTTCATTTAGTCTGAGCAGAATCCAACAAGGGATGCTCATATTATGAGCAGTTATATACTTGAACATGTGACCTAATTTATTTTGGACGGGGAAATGCATGTTTCATCTCTGGTTGCCATATTGTATTGCACTTTTAGTTATCGAACTGTTAACTAATTATCATACAGGGTGTAACATAATTTCCTCCAGGGTTCAGAGAGGTCATATTAAAAGAAAACAAAAAAACTTTCGAATACAGCAAAAAGTTTCATACCATGATAAAAAGAATAAATTCAAGTTATGTATAAGCTTTACAAGTGTTCAATATGTGCACCCTTGGGGACGCAACATACATAACCTCTATATTACTAAAACCCCCTCTTCAAAAAATGCCATATATTCTTTAATGAAGTAGGCTTTCTTTCGATTTTCAGCAGGTGCTAACTAAGGGGTATAAGGCTGGGATTGCACTATAAAAGTTTTGTAAAAGTGCTTTTATAAAATTTGAAGGATACAACCAATAAACTGATCGGTTGCATTTGTTCAAATGTAACAGATCAGCTTATTAGTTATATTTTTCAAGTTTTATAGAAGCACTTTTAAAAATTTTTAGTGTAATCCAGGCCTACGGAAAAGTTTTCCATTGAGAAATCAACTTTACAAAAGCATCTGGGCTTGTCAATATTGAAATAAGAGGATTTAAAGTTCGAATTTTACTTGTTGAAGGTATAAATTTTTTCACCCCAGTATGTGGCCCAACTCACACGGGTAAAGGGCTAATATCCCGGGCCTTTTCAGTACGCTTTTTGTGATGTTTATATATTCCAATGGAGCCTACAGAACTCCCGGTCAGCATAAAAAAAGACCAAGGATCCAATAAACAGACTAAGACCTATTCATAAGAAACTCATGATGGGGGACAACACCCATGCAGCAAAGCCAGGAGGTCCGTACGTGGGCTGGAGCGGGATGCCGACCAATATTTTGCAAGCTCTTATGAACAACAGACTCTGAACACTCGTGAACTAAATGTGGCTGGATTCCAGTACACAATTCATGTTGACCCCCTTGACATGTGAAACCCCCTCTCAAGCAGCGCCCTACAAAATGACTTTTCCAAACCCTGGAGGGAATTACATTACTTTCTGTATATATTCAAGGACTTTTTTGAAGTGACACTGAATAAATCATAACGAACATCCACACACACATACACAGATCACGATACAATATCATAGCTGCCAACTTTGAATAATCAGAATTAGGGAGATTTTTCCTGCATGGAAGCCAATTCCATACAAAAACAGTACACAGATAAATATAAAATAGTTAAAAAAAAGGAAAGGATTTGTTTCATTGATGAAAGTTAATATCGTAGGGATTTTTTTCCCTTTGGAAAAACATGACATTGTGCAAGCTATCTCCAGTTAATGCAAAATCACAAGTAGTCATCAGAGAATTATTGTCATTAATCACCACCATTGTTATTTCCCAATATCATACATGAGATGATATGATGGTGGCCCATTACTACACTCAAATCAAAATTACGGCAACAAAAAATTCCCATCGGACTAAAAACAAGACAGATAGACTGAAA